>NW_010132985.1:30885-32039 GCF_000699245.1 Pterocles gutturalis | reverse complement strand
TTGTAGATGGGTGTCACATCGGCAAGTTTGCACTGGGCCCCCCCCTGTTAGCCAGGACTGTTGATAAATGATGGAGAGTGGCTTGGCAAGCTCCTCTGCCAGCTCCCTCAGTACTCTCGGGTGGATCCCCTCTGGCCCTATAGACTTGTGTGTGTCCAGGTGGCGTAGCAGGTCATTAACTGCTTCCTACTGGATTGTGGGAAGGTTATTCTGGTCTTTGTCCCTGCCTGCCAGCTCAGGGAGTTGAATACCCTGAGGATAACTGGTCTGACTATTGAAGACTGAGGTAAAGAAGGCATTAAGTACCTCAGCCTTTTCCTTGTTCTTGGTAATAATGTTCCCTCCTGCATCCAACAAGGGATGGAGATTCTCCAAAGCTCTCCTTTTGTTGCTGATGTATTTGTAAAAACATTTTTTATTATCTTTTACCACTGCAGCCAGGTTGAGTTCCAGTTCGGCTTTTGCCTTCCTAATTTTATCTCTGCATGACCTGGCAAGATCCCTGTACTCTTTTTTGGTTGTCTGACCCTTCTTCCAGAGGTGGTAGACTCTTCCTTTTTCCCTGAGTCCCAGGAAAAGCTCTTTGCTTAGTCAGGCTGGTTGTCTTCTCTTCCACTTCGTCTTTCTGCAGATGGGGACAGCCTGTTCCTATGCTTTCAAAACCACCCTCATGAGGAATGTCCAGCCTTCCTGGGCCCTCTTGCCCTTCAGGACAATCTCCCAAGGGACTCTCTCAACCATCATTCTAAACAGCCTAAAGTCTGCCCTTCGGAAGTCCATCTTAGTGGTTTTATTGGCACCTCTCCTTACTTCACCAAGGATTGAGAACTCTATAATTTCATGGTCACTAAGCCCAAGATGGCCTCCAACCGCCACATCTCCCACCAGTCCTTCTCTGTTTGTTTCTCAAGTGAGGCACCTCCCCTGGTAGGCTCGCTTACCAGCTGTGTCAGGAAGTTATCTTCCATGCACTCCAAGACCCTCTGAGACTGCTTCCACTCCACTGTGTTGTGTTTCCAGCAGATGTTTGACAAGTTGAAGTCTCCCAGAAGAACAAGGGGGAGTGATCGTGAGACTTCTGCCAGCTACTTAGAGAATGCCTCATCTGCTTCCTCCTGCTAGGAGAGGGGCCTATAAAACACCCACACCAGGGT
>NW_010132985.1:0-30829 GCF_000699245.1 Pterocles gutturalis | reverse complement strand
TCCTCAACTTCTATACAATCAAAGCACTCCCTAACATATAAATCCACCCCACCTCTCTCCTTCCTTGCCTATCCCTTCTGAAGAGCTTATAGCCATCCATTGCAGCACTCCAGCTATGAGACTCATCCCACTATGTGTAGGTGATGGTCACTAGGTCACAGCTGTTCTGTTGCACAATAGCCTCCAGCTCCTCTTGCTTGTTGCTCATATTGTGTGCATTAGTGTAGATGTACTTGAGCTGAACTGTCGAATCCACTCCTACCCTCAGCGTGCCACCCCTAGGTTTGTCTGTAATGGGCCTGGTAATTCTCCCTCCCCCCTTCGAACCTAGTTTAAAGCCCTCTCGATGAGCCCTGCCAGCTTTTCTTGGTATGTTGAGTATCCTTGAAATCGAAATATGAACATGTGTTACTATACAACCCTTATCTCTCTATATATTCATGATAAAAAGCCATGACATCCTTATAATAAGAACATTTCTTATTATTACCTTCCTGCTAGTGAAAGGAAGAATATAGCCTCTCAAGAATACTCAGTGTGTTCCTGCAAGAATTGCAAAATTGGTACATCTTCCATCTTCATAAATGATGCAGTTAGTAGTGCAAAATTAGTTGATTCTGGGCACCTCTCTTTGTCTATTACCTAGAAGAATATACTGACTAACAAACAGCTAGGTCACTCGGCTTCAGAATACTGGTCCAATTTTTGGTGCCAAAATGCAAAATAGTCTCTTCTATTGTGATTTACAATGCCCCCACCCCCCTTTTTTTTCTACTACAATTCCAGGTGTACATGAAAGTAATATCAATACTGTGGTGGCCTCAAGACTACTTCATTCCCCCTTTCCCAACTAAGAGTTAGGTTTAATCCCCATTAAAAACTATGGAAGATAAAACTGCATTTTTTGAAGTTTCTAATGGTGACATGAACCATACTCCTGAAAAGACTTTTCACTAAGGCTCTTATGAGAGTCAAACATGAGGACTCTATAAGGTATCTCAGTAATAATGTAAAGCTTATTAGTGGTATCGGAACAGTTAATTGAAGTGTCTTGGGTGAAGGAACAATACAATGGTCTGTGTATATCTCAGGGGGCAAATCTACTGTTGAAAAAATGGAAAAAATTCTCAAAACTCCTTGAGCTAATCATGTCTCAGCAGTCTGAAATAATGCCTGGCTGCTGTTTCTCATCACCTCTGATCAAAATAGAAAGTCTTATCATGCAGAAGGCTTTGTATGAGGTTAAAGA
Organism: Pterocles gutturalis; assembly: GCF_000699245.1. Lineage (NCBI taxonomy): Eukaryota > Metazoa > Chordata > Aves > Pterocliformes > Pteroclidae > Pterocles > Pterocles gutturalis. The sequence continues at coordinate 29,580 of NW_010132985.1, read as the reverse complement.
CTATTGAGAACATTTTGTGTTTTGTTTTGTTTTGTTTTGTTTTTGTTTTCTTATGAGCTGAGACATTGAAGTCTTAGCAAGGTAACAAGTCAAAGGTAGCAAGCAGGTTTGAATCCAAATTCTTAAAATGTCAGGAAGGAATTCAGACTCTATAAATCAGAATATCTTTGCATAAAATAATAGTTACTCCAGTTTAAACCAACTAAATTAAAGTCTGTTCTAATTCATTTTTATGTCCTCTTGAACAATCTTTAATAATATCCTCAAATTTTGTTACATGAAAATCCCACAATTTGATTGGATGTTTCTCTTTAAGTTGCTGAAAATCCAACCATGCCTATGGAGCAGAACATTATTTTGCCTTTTATGACTGTAAATAAACACAAAGTCAGCAATTCCTGTTTTGGGTGTTTCTCTCACCTGGTCTTTGCTTTGCAGTTTTGGGATGCTAAGTGTCCTAGTCACTGAGACAGTTTGTATTTTCTGTTGCACCAAATGTTTCCTTTCTTGTGTCCACATTTGTGCTGGTACACCCTTTAACTCCATTTCTAGTTATTATTTACTTTCACCTTGAAAATCCGTCTCTCATTCTAGCATTCATTTTCCCAGTAATATTTACATTTTCTGATGCTTTTTTCCTTCACCTTCCCTCAAGGAATTCACAGACTCCCTTGCCAATTTCTTACTCTTTATGTGTTTGTAAAATCATTTATTATTTATCGTTTCACCCTGTGCTTTATTTTTCATTCATTTTTATCATAGCATTCTTCATCCTTGTCATTTGTTCCTTTAATCAAAGTTTTTGTGCAACCTCTTTGAAACACTGATTCTTCTTGCTGTTGCTCTTTCATTTACTGTTTCTCTCTGTTTATCCAGTTATCTACAGCGGTCACTTACTTATTGAAGTTTGTCAAGTTGGTTCTAATCTGTGCTTGTTATGACATAAAAAATTCCATTTGTTTTTAGAAGCTGCATATGCATTTGTAATTTGCATATATCTTTGTTTCTCACAAAAAAACATGTAAAACTAAGCATAACCTCTGTGTTGCCAAAATACATTAAGGATACTATAAAACTAATTTGCAACCTCATGCACTAAACTTGAGGATGTTTGAAGTTAAACAATAGCAGCCTATTAGAATGATCTAATACGACCACGTTGTCTAAATATACCTGTTTTATTTAATTTTTGCAGCTAGTTTTGTTGCTAATTGAAGGAATATTGTGGGTTTCTGGTAAGAGTGGACAGGAGAATGACTGAAAAGGATTATTTTATATTTTATTCTTCAAAAATTTTACTAGAATTTTAAAAGACTATTTTTGACTAATAATTTAAAGAACACTGTCTTTTACCCTCTCAAGGATCTGTCACAGTCTTTGGCACTCTTAAGTAATTTTTACTTACATTTGATTAGATGTAGTAAGATTTCACAGTGTTTATCTTATTATATTAAATTAGATTTAAAATACCTTTAAGGTTTCCTACTGCATATCCAGTCTTCTCTGTTATGTGGGAAAGGTGTGTTGTTTTTTTTTGGTTTTTTTTTTTTTGTTTGTTTGGTTTTTTTTAATTTGCTTCTTTCTCTGTATTATATCTACGTATTTTGATCAAATTGATAACTTGCTATTCTCCCTTTTGGTGCCATATCAAATTTATGGGAATCATCCATACTGAACTTCTACTTCCTCCTCAGAATGAGTGTACCACCTGATGTGGTTAAGGTTTTTTTGGCTTACTTAATATCCCAGGCAAAACAGCAGGTGGTGAGGACAATAATTGTACTTTGTACACATCACTATATTACATTACATTTGGGTCTAGATGGTAGTTTTGCAGTCTCAAGCAAAGCCTAGTGACTTCAGTCAAATTAAATAAAAAGTTTCAGGGAATTTATGCAAGAGCTAGGCTGAACAAGAAAGTAGCTAGGTGGGTAACATTTTGCATCACATGCAAAAATATAAGCGCATGTTTCTTTAAGTAAAAGGCAACTATAAGAACACTTAGCAAACCTGCCTGAATTTAACAGAAATGGGAAAAAATATAGCTTTTCTCAGTCTTCATGACTGATTGGGATAGTTCTTAAGGAAATAATTATTTCAATATGCGATATTTCTGTATTTCATATATGTTTGCAGTAGCAAAATAATGATTCACTGGAGACAGAAGATAATGCCTCAGAACAGTCAGGTGACATCAGGAAATATTTTAGAGAATATGTGCAATAGCTCTGGAAGAAAGAGAGAGTGCAAAGAGAAGGAGTATTTGCTGTTGTTTGACTCTCTTGAAGGATGAATAACTCATCCCTACGGCAATGCTGAGCCAGCTGCACCATACGTATATATATATATATATATACATTTTGACACTGGGAGAGGAAAAGGATAAGCAATCTCATATGCAACGTTACATAGTAGGTATTTAACACTTTAATTTTTTTTTTTTATCTAGATATTTAACACTTTTTTTAGTCTGTTGAACTTTTTCTCAACAACATAGTGCTGTATGAATATAAAACCACATGTAAGTGCATATATACATTTTTCTTTTTGGTTTATTTTGTTGCCAAAAATGTGTTTCAATTGCACAGGGCTCTGGGAAGCATGTTTGTTCTTGTAAATATCACATCTAATTTCAATAATGTAGTTACCTAAGTCTTTTCTGTTCATGGAATTTTCATAATCAAAGTTTCATATACACTGTTAGTCATTGGCCAAATGCGTGTGTCTTATAATTTTTGAAGGAGATGATGAAATAATCTAGTAACAAACCTCTAAAAATGTACTAAGGGGGAACATCAGTGGTGGTTTTATCAAACAAAAAGGATAGATTTCAATTTTTTCCATTTTCTTGTTTTTAAAATATCTCTATATTTTGGTAGGTGTAAGCTCTATTATGTACAACAACGCACATGAACATACTTTCTGTTCTCTTGGATATGTCAGGCCTTCCCAAAGGTGTATTACTATCAAGCTGCCATGATTACTTTAGAGCAAACAGATGTAGTGCAAGTATAGTATGTTTCTAGTGGTGGATCACTTTGGAGTGTCATATCCAAATTACTTTTTTTTAAGTGTGCCACAGTGTCCCAAATGGTCACAGTGAACATAAGTTTATGATGGAAAAAACTACTTGGTTGTATATTTACTAGCAAGCTGCAAAGAGTTTCTATTTATATGAGGGCTTTTAAAGATATATTTCAGTCTTCTTCCTCCCCCCAATTTTCTTGTATTTTCTATATTGAGAACCTCAGCCATATCTATAAAAAACACCTGCAGAACAAACCTAAAGAGGTTATTTGATTTATATTCATTTTGCAAGGTCTTATTTTGGCACTTTTAACTCAGGCAAAAGATCTGTTGATTTCTGAAGTCTGAGCAGAAGCTACAGGATTGGGGCTACCTGTTGAAAAGATATTCCAAATTTTTAATTTTCTTATGTAGGATAGAATTATGTCTTTAGAATATAGGAACAAAATGCTGAGTATTGAAATGCTTGCCAAAATTGGTGACTTGCTTAAATACAAAGTGCCCAGTGCAGTGGTAACTAATCCTTGAATTTAGTGTAAATAACTTGCCAAATGAACAAGGGGAAACAGACTTGCTACAGCACTCAATGCAACCGTGAAAATTTATTTGGTGTAAGAGAGAGTTAATTCTACGGAGGTGGATGAAACTGATGAGCTTTAAAATAGTGTGTCAATGTGTCCATTCCAAGATCCACTGAAGAACCTTAAAAATCCAAGACAGAGAAGCTTCAGATGGCTGAGTGCAGCTAGTTATCTACCTGTTGTGTGTTGCAAGGACACTTGCAGGGAGTCAGAGCCAAGGGGTCACCTTTTCTTTTGGTTTAAATGGAAATACCTTATTCCCCCCTGTTCTTTGTCTCTAGAACTGAAAGCCTGACTACACTTTGAAATTTTATTGCCAAAACCTAAAATTACACTGTCATGTCCAGGCTTAAATTTTTTGCACCCTTATCCAGTATGAAGATGACTACTAAGTAGTCTTACCAAAAGGATACGCTGAATTTAGGGAGTTTTGTGAGATCCTGGAGTATTATAAATCATCTGTGAGTTAAAATATCCTGCTTTCAAAACAAGCTTTCAGTAACTGCCACTCCTCTTCTTCTCTAAATGCTTTACTCATATAGTCATTTTTTCAAAGTGAACTATGACAACCAAGTTTCATTTCATTTTTTGTCAACAGAATGTAATTTTGCTCTGATCATTCTGTCAACAATAAGGCAACAGCATATAATCTTTTTGTCCACTGAACTAAATTGCAGAATCATTTTATGTGTGTGGATCAAATAGTGAATGTTTACTAACTGAAAATATGACAACTTCTCCACTCTGAACAAACTATGGTTAAATACTGAGAATTTTAAATACAGTTAAATTCTGTAAAGCACCTTTGACTTAACGCTTTTGCCTAAATGGGGTCACTGCTGAGACATCTGTAACTCTGGCTTTTTGTGACTGTCTGGGGGATTTGGGAGACTTCTTCAAGACAGTAAATTTGGTCCTTAATTTTCAATAGGCAATTACTATGAGTTTTTTTCATATAGAAATTTCCTGCAAACAACAGGGTGGATAGGGTGATTGCCTTTTTACATGTAACCTTATGTTTTACTGCACTGTTCATTCTTTCCTGGCCATATGAGGGGTAAGGTACAGACAACAAAAACCTGAACTTTCATTTCTCATATCGCCTGTTGTGGAGGAAGTATCTGCCACCATGACTATTTTTGAGATGTGGTTTTGTACTTGATGACATTTTTGGAGTGTCTCTCTGTCACTGATTTAACTCCTTCATTATTGTTCTGTGATAGTATTACATTGCTTTCGCAGGACAGGTGTACTGGAGCGACCACAATGAGAAAGTTCCTGCAGAACAGTTACTTCTGAGCTTTATGTCAGGATATAATACTGCTTGTTGAAGAGATGGCCATATCTGGTTACATGGGAGTCTGTCTTCATCTCTTACCCTCTGATTCAATGGCCGAAGCCAAACAAATTCACTACTACTTGTGCAGCGGACTGAAACTGAACACGCAGAGTGACATTGTACTTGGGTTTTTTGACTGGAGTTCAGGAGACCCAAGTTTTCTTTCTGAGTCTTTCAGAAGCTAGCATCGTGACCTTATACAGCTGTCTTTAGTATGTGTCCAGTTCACAATATTCTGTGAGGTACCTGGAGATCTATGGAGCAGTACTATTTAAAAGCCAAGTGCTGCTCTTTGTCATATGAGTGCAGCAGAATGTTTCCTTGCAACCTGGAAAGAAAGGTTTTAACAAAATGGCAGTGTATCATTAAAGGAACTGCAGAGGTTCTGGCAGAGATTATGTGAATGCCCAGATATGGTAGAGATAAAATGCTCTGTGAATTTAGACATTTACTATGTGAGAACTTTTTATATTTCTGTTATTATGTAGGCCTTTATTTTTCTCTCCCATTGTTATCATGCGACAGAACTAGGATTTTGGTCAGCATGGCATTTGAGTCAGGTTGCTACAATGAGTAGCAATTTAGGAAGAAGTGATAAAATATATTTGGGGGTTTTTTTGCACAATATGCAAAACTGTACCTGTCAATAGTCTTGAACCTTTTTTTCCAACAAGCAAGAACAAGTACCACAAAATGTAATTTTACTGAGAGAATTGATGGCTTGTTGGAAAGTGGATGACTGCAATGGTAGTTAATAATTTGTAAACATTGGCTGATACTGTGTCATTAAGTAAGAATGACAATACAAAAAAGTTTCTTCCTTTGAAGTGGACAAAAAAATTTTATTCTAGATTGTCCTCCTTTCTGCCAATTGCCTTGTTAGCTGATACCTCCCTCTATTCTTGGCCCTACCTATTTTTTAAAAAAATTATTTTCCCATTCGGTATGCATGTTTTATACACAAAATTTTCTTTAATTCCTTTCATCAAGGGTACATTCTACCTGGTGTCAGTTCCGTTGTTTCCTCCAATAAAAAGAGTAATCACGAAAAACGACGTGAAGTTGTGCTGTGCCAAAAAACTGCCCTTGACATTCTCGCTACTACAAGAGAAATGGCAGTTCACAAATTCTTCATCAGACTACTGTTGTTCACACATTGTCAAGATATCTGCGCTCTCTGTACTATTGCCCTAACATTCAGTCAGCTATGATAATGATGTTCCTTTATAGTGTAAGAGGTACTGTCTTTTCTAGTATGGATACAAGTTAGAAATATTTGCAAGACTGAAAAGCATGTTTTGCTTTCATGAATACTCGACATTTACTATGCGGAATGAAAATCAACAGAACCGTAGTCTACAGAAAGTGACTTCATATTTTGTCTAACTTCCTGTTTTCTAATTTATGGTTATTGTATATATTTATATACAAATTTTAATATATATACACGTATGTATGTGTATGTATATCTGCTGATTGCAAAGATAAAAGATTTTGCTGAGTGCAACTGTGCTTGGTCTTCCACTGACTTATACTAACATCTTAAGATGTATAGCTCTCCGCATATGAAAAAGAAAGCAGCTGTATCCCTTTACTTTTCTGCTGTCTTTGTACTACAGATCCTTCACAATGTTCAAGCACTAGTTTCTTTCTCTCTTGCTCTTTTTTTCTTCTGTTATACAGAGTATAACAAAGAGGCTGTTTGGTTTGATCTTAGGTTCGGGATTGAGCCCCAGAGTGGCCAATAATCTATCCCATAACATAGACGCCATGCCCAGTATATAGGTGAGGACCCGCCGGAAGCTCATTGCTTTTGGTTCTGGGTCCCTTTGGTTCCAGATCTCTTTTGCTTTGGGTCATCTCACTCCAGGTAGTGGCTCTCCCAAGGCCTTCTCTCCCCTCCCCGGTCAGCCCTTGGTCTGGGATGCTCGGACTGTTATCTCCATTCCGTGGGTGCGGTTTCAGGACTCTCCCTGCTCTGGGATCATTAGCCAAGAACAAGCTGAGCCTTGGTCATCGGGTAGTGTGGCAATGTTACTATGTATCATTCATTCGTATATTTATATATACTATTATTTTCAATATTACTGTAGTTTAGTTATTAAATTTTCTTTACCTCAACCCATGAGTCCTTTTTCCCCTTTACCCCTTTAATTCTCTCCCCAGTCCCTGGATGGGGGGAGGGGAGGAAGAATGAGTGAACGGGCGTGTGGGTTGGTCCCCAGCTAAGGGCAAGCCCATCGCACCATATAAAAATCTATTATAGTGGATCAGATCACTGATTTACCTGCATTGGTATCATCTCCTTGGCTGTGCCAGAAATACCAGAGGAATGTGTGAGAAAGACCTCTTCCTGCAACATCCTTTGAAACGTGAGGATTATTCTTATTGTAACAAAATAACCTTTTTACATTTTCAGTTTTTCTAGTACTTCGATGTTTTTATAATATGTGTAAATGTATAATAATTTATTTTTAATTCTTCTAAACTTTTGGTCTCAATAATATTTTGACATAATTAAGAAGTTATTGTATCACTTTGTTCAAAATGAAGACTTTTATACTAATTTTTGCCTTTTCTTTTTTGTGTTAGAAGTCAAGGGGTAGTAAATATAAACATCTGATTAACTTCTTTATACCAAATGCTTTTTTTTATAGTTTTGACCTAGAGTTTCTTACCTATTGCCTCTCTGAGAAGTCCTTTCCACATTTTTATATTTCCAGAAGTTTTTTAGCTTCTGGAGCCTAGAGTTGTTCAGTCCATATGTAGTTGGGGCACTTCAGCTATTTTGGTTTATTAGAAGTAGGCTCCGTCTGCTACCTCTTTGCCCCTATTGCTTCATACATCACCAGTCCTGCAAGATACTGTACATAATTGTGCACACTGTTTACTGCTTGCTCTGCTGTCTGGGAAGGTGGCTAGAGGGATGTCCAGTGACGTATGACTGCCTAACTGCTCTTCCTTTGCTTCAAGAAGGCCATACAGGTTACTTCCTCAGTCACATACGTAGTTCATTGCTCAGCTCCATGCCTTTTCCTTTGTCCATGCTTGCGTGTGTGTATGTGTGTGCATGTCAAGCGGAGAATGAGAGCTCAGCATACAGCCCAGTTTCTTTTCAATTCAATTCCTCATGCTGAAATGAATTTTACTGACAGGTGATTTGAACCATTGTTCCAGATTAAATAATATCATTGATTTATGCAGTGAGATTATAATTTCTTACCCAGTTCATAAATTTTCCCCAGTGCATCTATCAGATTATTGTAAACTTCTACAACAAAGCAACAATACTTTCCAGATGGTGTTTTCCATTGTATTAATTAACAAAATTAACTAATATTTTATTGATTTCCATATTTCAGAGATATTTTCCTGACAAAATAAAATATTATTTCTATCAAATTGCCAAACACTGTGAGCTTTTGACTGCCAAGCCCTACTCTTCTGAAATGAAATCAGATAATTTGTTGTACTAAAAAGGTCAACCTGACAGTTGATTTTAGCCAGCAAACATGTAAGTGTATAGATTTGCTGACCCTGGACATTTGATTTTTCTTGTTGATGTTGATGTTTCTGGATCTAATTTCAAATGTCAAATTAATCCAATTCCTTATATTTTGCTTCTGGCACATTTCAATTCCCTTTGTTAACCTCACTTTACAAAAAAATAAGATTGAGCAAATAGAGTCGTGATATATTTTCCTTCTTTACAGAAATATTGTACAGGTCTCTAATTTGACTATCTATGCCTAAGCTTTAGAGGACTAGTTTTCTTTCTTTGTATGCTTGTCAGTCTTTATTTGGAACTACCAGTAGAAAACATACAAAAATAATTACTATCTCTATGCTGGGGAACCGTGCTGCAGACAGGCATTATGAATCCAGAAAATCACGTGTTTTTGTGGAACTCAAATACACCAGTGTGTGTGTGTTCATGTGCAGTTGTTGCTTTCAGCTGAGGTGCACTGTGAGTAAATATCCTTACGGTCCCATTCTGTTCTGACATAATGCTCCAGATTTTTAAAATGTATGGGATACTTGTGCAGAACAAGTAATTACAGGTGCTTAGGGTCAAAATCCCCCATCTCCCTTTTCCTTTGACAGTATGTGTTCATTTGTTTGCTTATCTGAATCTTGAAGTTACTGGACATTTTTACCGAGGTCTGCAGTTCCTTAGTTTCTTCTGAATTCATCAACTTGAATGTTACACTGTCATGAATATTTTCGTGTTTCTTTTACAGTCTTTCTATATAGCTGTTTTATTTTCATTTAATCTCAAATACACCTATTACAGAGTTACTTGTTGAAGAGAATTAAAGAAATAACACATTTTTGCAGGTGAATGCTGACAGTTGAATATAAATTCTGTAATGGCATACTTGAGCCCAGCAATGAGCACAACTTGTTGTTTGATGCTCGCTGTTATTTGTGAAAGCTGCAAAAGAAGGGAAGGAAAACAGACAGAAAGGTGGACTGCATCCAAAATTAAACTCACCCCAGTCCTGTGGTGTATTGAAGAAAGAATGAAATTTAAAATGTATATGATAGAAACTGGATGCATCATGACGCTGTCAGTCATAAAGGAGGTAGATGAGAGCTTGAAAGTGTAGTGGTGGCAGTCATTATGCAAGTTCACAAAACCATCTTTGATATTCTGTTAAGTGGTGATAAAAAGTATGGCAATGTATAAGAAATATAGGCTAAGAAGTAAGTGGCTTACTAAATTCAAGGGAGGTGGCAGATGGTGGTTCTGCCCAACATACAAACAGGTTTGAGAAGGACATGTGGACTTAAATACATGCAGTGCAAGCAGAAATTTTCCACTATTCAACCCTGTTGTCTGTACAGAATATTACTTTAGGTGTTACAAGTATGGCTTAAGAAAATGAAATTTAAGGGTAAAAGAAGAAAACCAAAATAATATTCCAGCAGATGCCTGTCACAAAACAGAGGCCTACTATCTACAATAAGAAAATAATGGGGCTTAAACTCAAATCGAGAGACTGTGTGTTGTTTTCCGGTAAAAGTTGTTGGCTTAAGGAAAGTAGATTGGCTTTAGATCTGTCTTTGATCTTCGTAATGCGAGACATTATTCCTTTTTAGACATTACCGTAAAATTACCAAATAAAAAGTACACCCAATGCTTTTAATCCAGCTCCCTGTGAAGTATCACATACTGATCGACCTTGGAGACTGGTTACAAATGTGGAAGACTGGCTTCTTTTGATTGGATATGGTTATGAATTTTTCCGAATAACCAGAAATTTCAATGTATCTCTCTTTTGGATTTTTTTTCACTGTCCCAATATCAGTGTTCTGAAAAACCAGCCATCCTGGCTATCGGTATAATTTTTGCAAGGGACAGACTTTTTGAAACTAAGTTCTCTAAAATACATTCTTAGTAGAAGTCAGAAGTTAATGAATTTGAAATGATTTTCCTAAAAGCCTTACACTGACTGCTAAAATACAATTTTTTATGTTTGACTAAGGTAGCCTTGATCTAAAATTTCCTTTAGCTTTTGTAGCTTTGATTCTAATTTCAGCTAACTGCCCTTTTAGCCTAGTGTTCTGAAACTGTTTGTGGAGCTCAGGAGAACAAGTGAGAGTAAAGTAATCAGGTGTGGAGAATGTCAGACTGCTGAGCTTATGGGAAATCTTTCTCTGCCCTTAATCCAAAAGTCAAAATAATTGGTAAAATTGAAGTGAAAATGAGATTTATTGGGATTTTTGTGTCTGCATCTGATAGAAATACATTCAACTTAAATGCATGGGAGAGAATCTTAAAAGAAGCTGTGATGGGTTAGCCCTTGGCTGGGGGCCAAACCACTCTCCCGCTCACACAATTCCCGCCCCTCTCCAAGCTAGGGGAGAGAGTTAAAGGGGTGGATGGAAAAAAGGATTTGTGGGTTGAGATAAGGACAATTTAATAACTAAACTACAATAATATTGAAAATAATAGTATATACAAATATACAAATGAGTGATACACAGTGATACTGCCCCCCCACCTGATGATAAAGACTCAGCCTGTTCCTGACTAACGATCCCCGAGGAGGGAGAGTTGATCCCAGAGCCACACTCACGATTCCCCCAGGCAGGGGGTGCACCGCTCCCGGAGGCACTCACGGAATGCAGATAACAGTCCGAGCGTCCCAGACCAAGAGCTGACCAGGGTGGGGAGCAGGGGGAGAAGGCCTTGGGAGAGCAATCCGGAGTCACAAGAGATCCAAAACCAAAAGGGCCCTGGAACAAAAAGGGATGATCTTCTGGAGGGTCCTCACCTATATACTGGGCATGACGTGTATGTTATGGAATAGATTATTGGCTATTCTAAATCTCAATCTTAACCTAAGAGCAAATCCTAGGCTAGCAGCCAGCTGTGCTTCTTTGCTCATCTGCCGACCTTGGCAGAAGTGCAAAACATCGGTTCTTATCAGTTTGTGAGCACAAATCCAAAACACAACCTCTTGCTAGCTATTATGAAGAAAGTTATCTCTGTCTCCACTTAACCCAGGACAGAAGCTGAGAAAGAAAGATTCAAGTAAGATAGTTCTGATTTCTGTCAAATTAAATGTTGTTATAAGTGGAAATGTTGCAATCTGAAAAAGCAAGCAAATTATTTGGTAAATGAAAGACACTGTAATAATTGTTGACTAGTTATGGAAAGCTCTTGTTTATTTTAAATACATATTTTAGCAAGATTAGAGTAAGACAGAAACCACAGGCACGCTGTCCTAACTGCAGAATATGAGTGAGTGCAAACATCTGATGTAGGTACATCATCTAATGTGATGTTGAGCCCAAGATGTTATCATGGTGGCAATGAAGTGAAATGTAGAAAAGTTACAACCCTCACATAGAAGGAGCAGAGTACCCTGGAGAAGGCAGGTTTGTTTACTTACAGAAAATTCTCTAAGAATTTAACGTAAGAACCCATATAATTTGAATTTGAAAGTTGACTTGTCTTCCTTTTTCAACAATTTATTCCTAAAAATTTCAAGTGCAAATATTTTTAATTGTGGTCAATGTTACAGAGAAACCTTGTGTAGCTGATTTACTAGTGCGATTAGATTTGATATTCAAATAACACTCTGTGCTATCAGGGAGAATACTCAAAAGCACAAAAAACAAAAAAGGAAACTAAGGTGTCGATCAGACCCCTAGAATTTAATGAGGTAGAACTCCATAGAAGTAAAACTTTTTTTTTCTGTTCTACTGTGAGTGCATAAATTGCTCCAATATCTCTGAGTGAAGCACACTTTATACAATGTCATTACCAGTTAAATGGCCCCCATAAGCCTAAGGACCACCTGACTTATCATTAAATTCTCTAATGATGGCTCTTCTTGCATTCTTTTATTTTTACCTGTACTGATGGTTATGCTTCATATTTGTGTAGCATTTTTGTTATTTAGCAGAACAGGCTTCTAAATTGCATATGCTTAATTTCTTGACCATTTTAATATAGACACTGCTTATTTTTCTGTATCTCCAAACATTATCAGGGGAAAGGTTGCTCATGTGGTATAAGAGGTCTTCTGAGGATTCTACATGTTAAATAGCTGTGTGTTGTTTTGCTCAAGGGATAATTCCTGCAGAAGGGTTTTAAAGGAGTTCTGTTTGTTGAATGAGGGGTTTTGTCCTGGAATTGGTCTCAGAAGAGCTAAGGGAGACCTGAGATTTTATTTTTCTGTCTTTTTTCTCCTGTTAGGAGTATTTTCTCATTTGCTCCATTAGCTCCACTTTCAGGCAGAGGAGCAATAAAAATTGCTGGTGAGCAGCTGACAGGCAAAAAGTAGAAGCGGCCACAGTGTGGTTTGTGACAATCCTGTCCCTGTGAAGCTGCAGGGATGTTAATATTAATTAGCATTTGTTTTAATATGAAAGCAAAAGGAAGAATGATAGTACTTCTTCCCAGGAGTCCAAAAAAAAAAAAAAAAAGTAGAAAGAAACATATTTCCTCACACACTGTTCTTTCTCCCTGCAAGAAAATAAAAATGGGATAGAAATTAACTCAATACCTTCAACAGCATTTAACATGTCAGTGGGTGTACATAGGTGAAGAAGGATAAGAGAAATTGGAGGCTATAGCTACAGGACAGGCAGGGGAAGAGGAGACAAAGATAGAACTGTGATATTAAAGTCTTAATTTGAAGAAGTGTAGTGGGAGACAAATAGTAATGCTCACAATGCAGAATTAATAAGGGAAAATGTAAGTAAGGGAAAAAGTGAAGGAAGATGATTATTTTGAGAAGAAAAAAAGAATTATCTGAAATTTGCTGCTTTTGCTATATAATGTACAAAATATAAACTGCAAAAACTTAAGGATGATGATACACAATTCATAATTCAAAGTAAAGTTATTTTTATCTGGAATGTCATATGTAATACCCAAAAGTGAATCACTGTCTCTGCCTCGGCTAGAATGGGTGCGTCTGATTTTTTCTAAGGCCTTCCTTACAATTTGTTTTGTCTGAATTTTACAAATCCTCATAATTCAGCTTATGATGCTTATAGTGGAAACAGAGGGTCCTCCAGTTTTTACTTGCCTGTGCTGATTTCTTTATCGTTCATGTTGGCAAACATATTTCAGAAACAGGAATTAGATTTATTACTTTCAAGCCTCTGTAAATACTACTGCAGATTTTTCTAATAGATACATATGCCAGTTGGGAATGTAAATATTCATATATTTGTCTGTAATGAAAAACTGGTGTCATTAAGCATGGACACTCTAACTGTTTTCACCTTAAACACTCAGAAAGCTAAAGCAAATCAGCTAAAGCTTGTACAGACACTTACATCCATAATTCCTCTACTATTCCTGTTAATTTCTCTTATTTCTTAGGTGATTGCTTTAAACTTTACCTTTACTGAATCACACAATCACAACTGTTGTAAGGCACCCCTGTAGATGACCTTGTCCAATCCCCCTGATCAAGCAGAATCATCTGGAGCTCAGGGCTGAGTCCAACTGTGTTTTGAACAGCTCCAGAGATGGCGACTCAACAACTTCCGTGGAAAGCCTCTTCCACTACTTCACCACCCTCACAGTAAAAAAAGTTTTTCTTATGTTTAAATGTATTTTCCTATATTTCAATATATGTCTATTGCCTCTTGTCCTGTCATTGGGCACCACATTGGTTCCATCTTCTTTACTACCCCCCATTATGTATTTAGACACATGGATAAGAACCCCCTGAGCTTTTTCTTCCCCAGGCAGAAGAATCCCAGCTCTCTCAGTCTGTCCTTGCATGAAAGATTCTCCAGTCCCTTCATCATCTCTGCAGCCCAGTGCTGGAACAGCTCGAGTAAGCACGTCTCCTTTGAACTGGTGAGCCCAGAGCAAAACACAGCTCTCCAAAGCTGTCTCACCATGGCTGAGCACAGGGAAAGGATTGTCTCCTTCTACCTGCTGGCAATATTCTTCCTAGGAGCCTCCACTGTACTCCGTGGAGAGGACCCATGCTGGAGCAGTTTGTGAGTTACAGCCTGTGGAAAGGACTTGCATTGGAGGAGTTAATGGAGGACTGTCTCCCGTGGGAGGGACCCACACTGGAGCAGGGGAAGAGCATGAAGAAGGAACAGCAGAGACAACATGCAATGAACTGACCACAACCCCCATTCCCCATCATCTTATGCTGCTCAGAGTGGAGGAGGTAGAGAAGTCGTGAGTGAAGTTGAGCCCAGGAAGAAGGGAGGGGTGGGGGGGAAGTTGCTGTAAGTTTTGTTCTTTTCTCTCATTATCCTACTCTGACTTGATTGGCAACTAATTAAATTAATTTCCCCAGGCTGAGTCTGTTTTTCCAGTGATGGTAGTTGCTGAGCAATCTCCGCGTACTTGTCTTGACCCGTGAGCCTTTCATCACATTGTGTCCCTCTGTCCCATTGAGGAGGGAAGTGACAGAGCAGCTTGGTGGGCAGCTGTCAGCCAGCAAGGGTCAACACACCACATTACAGACTTAGAATTCCAACCAAACATCTGCAGTAAAAAATGTAGACTACTGGTGGGCTAAAGTACTAAAGAACAGAGGAAAAACTGATTTATGTGCAACCTCATAGACACACTAAAGTCCAACAGGGTCAGTTGAATGAAGTGTCCTATGTCTGTTAATAACAGTGTTTGGCACAATCACTTTTAAAGGAATGTGAATAACAAGCAACAAAATTGAATACTGGTGGTTGTATATTTATTATTTTAATAAATACAGATATTATTACAGAAGTTAGAGATACAAAGATATTATAGATATTATTTGTTAGTGACATGGCATCCTAGACAGAGCATACAGGGTACTTCTCAGAGAATTGATAAGTGCACGGTTGGCAGAGGGAGGGGCAAGACAGATAAATTCTTGGAGAACATAAAACACCACCATTGTGCTGTCACCTGGAGACTGGTAACCATACTGTACTTGAATCTTTTCATGTAGCGGTATAGCTTATACAAATACGGTTTATAAGTGCACATAAAGGAATATGCTTGGGCAGAAAGATTGGAGGTGTTATGGACAGCATTAGAAGAGAAGATCCTACAAGCAGAGATATTAGCTTTTGTGTAAGACGGGATGTCCAGAGCTAGTTGGTTGGCTAAACTATGGCACTAGGAAAGGTGTGAAGGTGTGCAGACTTTCACTTTGAGGTACCCAGGCAGCCAGAAGAATTTTCTATTAATATCTTCAGGCTTGATCTAAATGCATATAGCTTTATATGAGACTTTTAGAAGTAGGATTTGGATTAAATTTGTGAGGGAGAATTAGAAAAAGGAATAAAAAACAATATCTGATTTGCAAAATCTCTGACTTATGAAGGACATGAGTTCTCAAAAATAATGAAGAAGAGGAAGAGAATGGATTTGTGAAGAAAATAGTTAGCAATGAATTATAAAATAAGATTGTTTATAATTTATAAAGTAGGTCCTTTTATAACATCTTACTCATCTACTGAATATTTGAAACCTGATAAGCTTATTTTCTTGTTGCTGCACTGCACATAGATTAATGTCTCTTGTGTTCACAGATCGTAATTCCCTGTATCAATAATACTGTAGGTTTGTATTGTTTAAAAAAAGTAAACCTCCTTTCCTGTTAAGTTACTGGTAATGGAGAGAATAGTCATTTCAGTTATGCAATCTTTCTACTTTCATGTTCACAGAATGTACTCATTCTTTTGAGTGCATCTATCTCAGATTATATAGAGATATTTGTTGAGAATAAAGCCGCAAGTCAGTCAGGGGTCAAAGAGCAAAATATCTATTTTTCACTGGTTTCTAGGAAGCCAAAACTTGGCTGAGGAGTATCTTAGACGTATGTAACAAAATGAAGTTTTTTGAGATAAATCAGTATTCAAAATAAGGTCTCTCCCTTTCATGGTGTTTCTTTTTTAATTCACTACTTCAAAAGAATTGTGTTATAATACAAAAATAAAAATATGGCGCAGTCACCAAAAGAATGGAGTGTTGTTTTTTCATACTTCTAGAAAAATGCAAACAATTTCATCCACACTGACAGCACTGTGACAGTCCATGTGGTTTATTTGCAGGGGTGGAAGCTTTCCTTTTTTTCATACGTTATCTGTGGAAAGACAGCAGATGCTAATTTTGTCTTTACTGCACCTTATTGATGAAGCGTACCCATCTTCCAGAAGCAGAGATGGGGTTGCTCATTGTATATGGTGACAGTTGCCTTTTAAAGAAGCACGGAACGAAACATCTGAGGAATGCACATGTCCTGCCAGGAACACAGTGGGAAAAATACCTTCTATTTGGGATAAGATGTACTGACAGCACAGCAGGAACAGCTGAAATTAACTGTGCATTTGGAGGTTCCGTACTGACCTGTACCACTGAAACCAACATGCATGTCTCTATAATTTGACAAAACCTTGCTTTTTCTGCAGAGCAGAAAAAGGAAAGACATTGTGCAGCTATTAACGGACCATTTATCAATATTTTTGTCATAAAGAATAACCGCAGTATTTTAAAAAAAGTTATTAAGTGTTTTCAAAGGAATTTATTGTACATTTCATTAAAAAAAAAATAATAAGAAGAAAAGAGTGATGTAGGTGAGACGGGAAGGGGGGAAGGTAATCAGTGATTTGCAAGCTTTGACTCTGCCTTTGCTGCAACACAGCCAGGAACTGAACAAATGAGCTGTCAGTGGAGCTCTGGTGAGTAGCCAACAAGTCCTGAGGAGTGGGGCAAAGGAGTGTTAGTAGTGTCAATGACTGTCTAACACTTATTTAAAGACTAACAGTTCCACCAGAAAATTTTGTGCTGATAAACCACAGGATGGATGCCATGGGTGCATCCATTTGTGCTTGCAAAAAAAAGAATTAAATAACTCAAACTTCTAGAGAAACATCAGTCCTACGTATCAAAATGCTTTCGTAGCAATTTCTGATTCCCACTTGTGTTTCTGATTTCCATCCATTTTCTGTGTTTGCTTAAACACATTAGAAGGTAGAAAATAAAATCAAATATAATGATGTTTCTTATCTGTTTATACTTGATGTTTTCAATGGTTTGCAATCTGTTTCTGAAAAGTGTTCCACTTCACATTCTTACTAAGTTACTGGCTGAGTTCACGTAACATTCGTTGCCTTTCTTTGATGTGAAGCTGTAAACATGTTCCAAACCTTGCCTTTTCTTTAAAACTCTATGATTTATAGGTGGATACACCAGTAAGTTCTTGTAGTAGGAAAGAACATCCTTCTAACTTCTGATGTTAAAAGTAGAGGGTTCACTTCTCCAGCTTCTAGAATTAAAGATTGTCTATTAATTTATGAAATGGCCTAAGGATGAGAATTAAAGTTGTTTGCAGCTCATGGGAAGCCATGGGAAAACTGTCACAGAGGCTCTGGAACAACGTCGCCACAGCAGCTTGGTGAATGGGTACAGAAAAAAGACTGCAAAAAAAAAGTGCCAGATTTCTGGCCCAAAGGAGTTTGAAACAATCAAGTATTGTACTACTTGTATAGCAGAGAAACTGTTTGACGTTAAAAGGAGGAAAAGAAAGAAAGTAAAGGTAGACTTGCAAGAAAAGGATAAAATAGGGAAGCATAAGATTGTATTTCAAGAATAGTGAACACTGCAAGTGCAATTAAGATTAAAGGAAGGACTGTAGATTTTGCATGTTAAACTATGTTTTCTGGAGACCTACTCTTTACTTCTGGAGGTTGGCTTTTACTTTAGTTATTTTGATTTTTATGAAACTTTAGGACATAAAGTGTCTTCACTTTGTTTTAGAACTATATCCACATTACCAAATGTTTGCAGAGGACACAAAATCACGTGCCTTATTGTTAGATATGGTAGTTACCTATCAGCCTACGTGGAGCAGTTACCACGTGCAAAGCGTTACTTGCTGCTGGCACAGGCCTCATTTGAGCTAGTAGTCCTTTTGCTACAGAGACTCAGGGAGTTCTTCTGTGCCATCATGGGAGGCAAATGACTTAATTTCACATTCATATTATCAGAAAATAACGTTTTAATCCTTCACACAATAATTATTTTATAGCAATTCTGAGAACAAAATTAGCAGCTGAAACAATGTACACATATGATGCTGTGATGGCTGGGGATCATTGCTTACTTGGCAGGTAGTGCCTTCCACTTGGCTGCATGCCAGTCAAGTAAAGTATTCAGTACTTTAATTTTTTTTAGAATGACCAATATGAGACTTTTAGCTTTTGTTTTATGGTATTCCTTTTTCGGTTGGATTATAATAATTTGGTCGTTTACACCAATAGTAGTGGTTATATTCTAATAAATAGACTTTGAATTTGGCAGTCTTTAGCAGATTGCAGACCAGAGATTTTGGGGTATTGTTTTCTGTCAACATTTTTCTAGTGATTAAAAAAAGAATAAATCCCTGCAGGATTTTATAGGTGGGCCAACATACATCAAGACGACTGAACTGGAAACATGCAGAGAAAAACTGAGAACACATTCCACAGAAGGTGTGTGCCTTTTGTTTTTTATTTTTTGTTCATTTTGAACTCCAGGCTTATCTGTTTATGAAGAACACAGGTTAAGCCTAAATTGCTGGGACAGAAAATACACTTCTACAATTAAATCCATGAAAAGGAATTATTTTCTTTGTGTTTATATTTGTACCCTCATTAAAATGCCTTAAGTTGTTTTCATGTGATATCTTCTTATTTCCTGTGGTACTGCTCTAGTAGGGGTTTTTTTGCTGGCTGCAACTCATGACTTATTTTATGCATTTTAGGGCATCCATTGCACCACAACATCTTTGTACGTTTTGCATTATTAAGTACGTGAAATCTCTGGAGGACAGAAGAGTGGGACATAGTTCTGACTCCACCTTCTGTTGCTGTCGCTAAATATGTCCTTCGTAGCTTTCTTTCAGAGCAAGAGCAGGATTAACAGTCTTTTCCCAAGGACTACAGAGAAACAAGTGACTAATAATTCCTCCTCTTTCACTTCCTTGCCGCAAACAGTGTTTGAGTGTGTAGGCCTCATTACACAAAGCAGTGGCAGCCATCTGTCTTCTGATCACGTTTCATTATTGCAGGACAACTGAGTTTGTGTTTTAACCACCCGTTTATCTGGTGGATGTGGCCTAAGTGTCTGAAATGAGCACAATGAGCACAATGAGCAGGTCTGCTCAGCATACTCTTAAAATGAGTGCGTTTTCCCTTGCTTCTTAAAGACAGTTGAAAGCTATCCAAGCTTACTAAAAATTAGCAGAATTCATGTGAATAATTTTTGTTTGTTTGTTTTAAGTTGGCCTACCATTCCCATCCCTTTGAGAAAATCATGCTTTTTCATTTCTGTTTTGGGTTTTACATAATTTTCTTTGACAGTATAAGGAGGACACCTCAAATATTAGTTGTTCTTCTATAGTAAGCACTGAATTTTATACAGAGCTAATGTTCATCTGTCTGTTGAAGATATCACAGAATCACAGAATGTTAGAGATTGGAAGGGACCTCGAAAGATCATCTAGTCCAATCCCCCTGCTGGAGCAGGAACACCTAGATCAGATCATACAGGAATGTACCCAGGTGGTCTTTGAATGTCTGCAGAGAAGGAGACTCCACAACCTCTCTGGGCAGCCTGTTCCAGTGCTCTGTCACCCTCACTGTGAAGTTTTTTCTCACATTCAAGTGGAACCTCCTATGTTCCAGCTTGAACCCATTGCCCCTTGTCCTATCACTAGATGTCACAGAGAAGAGCCTGGCTCCATCCTCCTGACACTCACCCTTCACGTATTTATAAACATTGATTAGGTCAGCCCTCAGTCTCCTCTTTTCCAAGCTAAAGAGACCCAGCTCCCTCAGCCTTTCCTCATAAGGGAGATGCTCCATTCCCTTAATCATCTGTGTGGCTCTATCAACAAATATATGCTTACATCTATCAACAAAAGAAAAAAAAGAAAAGCTTTCTCAAACTGTTATCCCTATTTGTAAAGTCTCATTAGCTCATGTAGGTGATTTCAGAATTTCTGTTAATCAAACACAGTCTGGAGAAAGTAGATGATAGTGTTCATAGATTTAATAAAAAACCTGGACCTGATAGTTCAAGATCATGTAATAATTTTTTTCCCTTTGTCTCCTCTAGCTTTCTCCCCTTCTCTGTTGCTGCTGTTGTGGTTTAACCCCAGCCAGCAAGAAGCCCAACACAGCTGCTTGCTCACTCCCCCCAGTGGGATGGGGGAGAGAATCAGAAAGGTAAAAGTGAGAAAACTCGTGGTTTGAGATAAAGGCAAAGAAAAAGCCTCACACTCAAACTATGAAAAACAAGGAATTCCTTCACTACTTCCCATCAGCAGGCAGCTGTTCAGCCATCTCCAGGAAAGCACGGCTCCATTGCACCTAATGGTTACCTGGGAAGAAAAAGACCATCACTTTGAAAATCCCCCCATTCCTTCCTCTTTTCCCAGCTCTATATGCTGAGCATGACATCATATGGCATGGAATATCCCTTTGGTCAGTTGAGGTCAGCTGTCCCAGCTGTGACCCCTCCCAGCTTCTTGTGCACCCCCAGCCCACTCACTGGTGTGGTGCTGTGAGAAGCAGAAAAGGCCTTGGCTCTGTGTAAGCACTGCTCAGCAATAACTAAAACATCCTTGTGTTGCCAACACTGTTTTCAGCAAAAATCCAAAACGCAGCTTCATACTAGCTACTCTGAAGAAATTTAACTCTATCCCAGACAAAACCAGCACATCTGCCCAGGTGAATCTGCAAGAAAACTGCTGACAGCATTCTGACATTGAAATTTGGTGACAAGGAGAGGGCAGAGTCTGTGGCATGGAGAAAGACCAGTACATCACCACAATACTTCCAGCCTGTAAACATAGGACTTTTTCCTAATCCTGTGCAGAATATGTGTCTCCCTCTTACTTTCTTAAAAATACATTCCCCTTTGCTGAATACGTTATTAAATAATGTACAGATAAGTAATTATTTTTTATTCTTTCTTTGTGTGAAATCTCAACAGGGGTGTTAGATGTTAGGTAACACAAGTTAGATGAGGCCAGAAATAAATAAAAGCTTAACAGGCCACTTGTAGTGTAGAGTGGATGAAAGTGGGATATTTTTAACTGGGTTTTATGGCTGTTTCTCCATTATTCCCAGCTGGTCCCAAATCTGTCTCTACAGTAGAGCTGCAGTGATTTGCATGGGTGCAAAATCACAAGAGAGAACAAAACTAGATGCAGTGTCCTATCCCAAGTTTTCTGAATGGAAATAGAAGCAAGAGCTGATCTCTCTCTTTCAGTCTGCTTCCTCTACATTTTGATAGGGTCTGGAAGGAAATCTGCTAGGAAAAGTCTACCGATCAGAGTCAGTCTGGTACCAATAGTTGTACAGACAGATTGGTGTCATCTCTCCCTCACTGCTTGTTTTCCTTCTAGCCTCATCAGCTCTTCTCCATGCCTGTTTTTTCACTGTCTCCAGGCGCTGCTGTCCATTCCTCCTGATAGCCTCTCCCTCTGGAATCCCTAGTCCTTTTGTTAGTCCTTCCAGAGAAGCCTTCTTTGTTAATTTTTGTACAAATTAAACTATACTCTTCTAGTCTGCCTAGGTCTAATAAGCAACATTGAGAGTAAAAGTGGCAGCTTTCCTTATTCTAAGCATATGTGTCTGATGTTACAGCATGTACCAAAGAGCAAGAAAATTCAGATTTGCATCTCTGCATTAACAAATTTTCACAGAGATGTCAATTTTCACTTTCTAACAAAAAAATAGAGCTTTTACAAAGTAGACCTGCAAATTTTCAGTCCCTGTGCAAAAGCTAGCGCTCTTACTGAAGCAATTGTCAGATTTTTTTTAATATAGATGAAACAACTTCTTCTCACACAGACTTTCAGTAAGATTGAACTGTGTTAGCTGGGGAGGGACACTGAACAGAAATGAACATCTAGCACTAATGTATAAGTCACAACAGTTTGTCATCGTTGACATATGAATGAAAAGAATACCCTTTCACACTAACTTTCGAAATTGTCAAAACAAAAAAAACCCCAAAACCTAATTAAAAAAAAAAATGCAATTGCAAAGTAATATAAGCAGTCATTGAGGAATGACAAAATGACAAAAATTAACACTCCGAGTTTAACATACTGACATATGTATAAACCTGTCACACAGTCTTCACATGTTCAGATATCATTCTGCAGCTGATCTAATAAAATGTTTCGGTTACTTAAATACATGACATAGCATTTTTCATGTATAAGAAATGTAGGATGTTTCAGTTACATCATTAACTTTCCTCTGATTTTAATGAGCCCACTAGTAGCTCTCTTATATAGTTACATAGCACACTGTAAAGATATTTGATAATGAATGCAGCATTAAAGTTTAAGAAGCATAAAGTTTGCATGTGTACTTATGCTAAATCATACGAATAATAGGAGATACTATCATTGTAGCTCAGGTTTCTGGAAGAAAAGTTGAAAATGAAATGAAAGAAATGGTCTTGTCTTCTTTTCTGTAATAACCTAGTGCATTACAGAACCAGATACAGAAGCTATTGTCAAAAGTATATAATTTTGTTAAATGGTAAGAAGATCTCCTCCAGTACAGTATTTAATTAATCTCAAGTAACATCACCCTAGGTGTGGGATAGCAGATAGGAACTTGAGTTTTATTTGACTGACAAGACCTTTTATGAAATGTGGGGATGTAGGGTGAAACCCATTATGTATGAAAAAGCGGCATGCTTACAAGTTGTGCTCCTGAACAATATATGCAAGTCTAAGTTAGAAAATAGTTGTCTCTACAATGAGTCACTTTAATCTCTTTTTACATGTTAAGTAGTCTTTTGACCTTATTTCTTAGCTAAAGCATTTGTTGCAGTCATTAACTAAAATAAAGGATTATATTTTTCCCCCCTCATTTTTCATTACATGTTTCCATGCCTGCACAGTTGGAACTTCAGATAACTACCTTATTTTCTTGCTTACACTGATACTTTTATGCTTGGTAACAGCACTACAGTGTGCATCATCCACAGAATAGGTAACTCAAGAATCATGTAATCATTGTCAATTCAACAGTGTTTCTAGACAAAAATCCAGTGAACAACTAGGAATGGAAGGTCTTCCCATTCTCCCTGAAGTACAGGAAAATAAGATACCAAGTGCTGAGTCAGAGTCATTCAGAAGACATATGGCCATCATTTCACCCAATCAACCATTACTCGGCTATGAGAATATCCCTATAATCAGTGTCACTGTTTCAGAAAGGAAATTGGCATTGCATGTGTGTATAAACAATCTGGATACATAAGGCTAAAGATATTTTTATTTTACTTAGAAATATTTTTACTTAGAAATATGCAAGCTACATTAGTGGAGTTTATGGTACATATGATTTTCCTGTTCACTTCATTCACTGGTTCAGAAGAGTAAACAAAAAAGTTTGGAGATAGGTCCAGTGGAAAAGCCTTCAGGAAGAGAATTTATAATACTCATATGCTTGTTTAGCCTCCAGAGAACACATTTAAAAGAAACACAAATTAGAGTTTGCAGTTTTCTTATTATCTGTTTCAAAAAAAAATCCTTTTTTTTGTTGTCTCTATGGTATCTCGTGGTATTTGATTCTGTAGGCTAATATTTTATGTCGTAAAATACTGAATTAGACAAAGACACAGCCAGGAGAATGCAACAAAAGCACACAAGAGTCATGACGAAAGGTTAACACACAATAAAGAGAGCAAAATATGAAATAGGAAAATATCAGCTCTCTGTCAAAATCTAATTGCTCTCAGCTTGTTCAAATTATTGAAATAGTAGCTTAATGAGTCATCATTCATTCTTTCTACCTTTTTTTGTCTACTGAATTACCAAAGAAGACTTTGGATGCCCTCTTCAAAATCAGAGCCAAAAGTTATTTCTTTGTTAGCATGCGGGGCTGCACGTTAACGTGACACATCTTTCATTGGCTCACCCATTTTGTTGAGGTTTCCATGTGTGAATTACAGTGATGTTATGGATTCACTAGTGCAGCTGAAGAAACAGCTGTTAATGCTAGTATGACTGTATGACAGTATATCAAGCAGCAGACAGTATCTGTAAGGTTGCCAAAGCTCTGGGAAAGTTCAGTTCAGAAATGAAAATGAAACAAAATGAGATTCTGTTCCTAAGTCTGTGCACTAATTTTCTACATTAATCCCATAGAAGACACTCCCTGATATAAAGTCTACAGATACATAATACTCCAACACCATCCTTGCTAGAATATTGTATCTGGTACCAAGAATGCAGAAACACTACTATAAGAATTTCCCTGACCAAAGCAATGCTAAGCACACTATTAAAAATTATCATTCTTGATTTTCTTGGAGCAAAACTGTCTGGAACTAAAATTGCCACACCTCTGGACTTTGTACAAACTTTCTGTGATATTCTGTCCTGATTCTGAGAGTTACAGTTCTCATGATTCATCTCAAAGCACTGAAATGTGATGGTCTGGTTGAGTTTGTTATAAGCACATATAGCCATACTTCCACTGGCTAATTTTTGACAGAGTGTGAAAATAATTTGGAGGGGGAGGAAAAAAATGCCCACATCTCCCAATGAAGAACAAGTGGGGGATAAACTTAAGAGGTGGAACAATCTATCGAAGTTGATTGCAGAGGTTAGTTATAATCTTGAATGTTTTAGATGAACTGTAGCTTTAGCAGAAAACCTTTAGGACAAAATCTGAATGATTCGCCGTGATGGACCGAAATCAGCTCTTGCAGAGAGTACTACTAGTAATGAGAAAGTAATAAACTTTTTTTTTTTTTTAAATATATGTAGACTCTGGTCTTAAGGATCAGAATGGAGAACTGTGGAAGCGTTACTCATTTAATTTGCTCCAGATTTTTCTTCAAAAAATTTATGGTAGTTCCACACTCTTACATTTCCATTCTCATTATGTCACCAGAAATAATTAATGTTTTAGCATTGAAAAGTGATAAAACTCACTCACAAACATTTGCAGAGTGCATTTCTCTTCTTACAGGAAATTATGGTCTATGGAGTATGACCGAAGATTGTTACAGGACGTTCAGATAATAACATAATCTCTTATGGCACACTTAACGTTTGAACTACCCTTTTTAGGTTTTGTGTAACTTTGCAAATGTTTCAGTTAGGTAATGTGTTTCTCTCTGGCCAAATTTAAGTAATAACATTGAAAACACCAGCCTATTTGTCAGGAGACACAGGAGAAAATACTGTCATTTGTCCACTAAAAGAAAAAAAAAAATGCTACAAAATTCTTTGCCCTGTCTGGAAAGAGTCTTGAAAGTTGTTGAGGATATTGCATTAGCCTGATGAGTGGAGAAGGTTTTTTGTTTTTATATTTGTCTTCCATCTAAAAATCCTGGAAATTATTATAATTTGGCCAAATTCTATGCTTTAGGGAAAAAAATTAAAAACCCTTCAAGATTCATTAAGACTTTAAGCTTAGAGTGTGGCATCTAACTTTGTTAAAGATGGCCTGTTCTGTCAATGTTCCAGCCTGGTGCTTTCAGGTTTGAGTAAAGCTTCTGTTATGTTTCCTTCTTCTTGCAGCAAGGGGCTGGAGCACTACGAGGTACTGAAACAGAGGCCAGTGAAATTATCTTGTCTTTACTTTCCAGGCTTCTGCTGCCATGGTTCACACAGAGAATCATATGAATCAGAATACCAGGATGCAGAAAGGCGAATAAGCAAAGAGCCCTTGGAAAGAGCTTAGCAAGAGCAGATATTGAGATGAAGAGCTCAACAACAAGGAAAGACTGGAATTTCAGTGTAACACTAAGGGAAAGTGAGAACCAGGATTGGGATGAGGGAGGTAGGGAGCTGAGCTGGAGTAGTGACTGACACAACAGACTGGAAGTGACAGGAGAAGAAAGGTGTGTAATTGCTACCTTGTGTCTCCAGGGATCCAAGAATAGAATCTGTGACTGAGCACCCTGTCAAATAGCTGTTATCCCCAGATAAGATTAAATGGCTTCCAAATCTGAAAGAAAACAAAAATCATTGGTATTGGTAGGGAGAGAAATTGCATGTTCTGACTTCTACATCTATGCATTTGCATATATTTTCCAGTACCTGTCCTACTTAGATGTTAGAAGTTTCATCTTTCATTTCTAAGGCCAAACTCAAGTTGTAGTTAAAGGTCCTGAATTTTATTGAGTGGCTGTGGAAAAACAACAGACACTGTGGGTATTAGTTTCCAATTTTCATTATCATAGAAAGATAAGATATATAAATATCATTTCAACCTACAAAGTATATAAGAAGTAAATATTGTAGAATCAGCATATGACATTCCTTGGTGCTCAGATTACACTTTCAGAGCTTAATAAATGTCACTCTAACTGAATTGTACATTGCTGATTCTTTTTCTCCTGAATCCTGTGCACTTGATTATCAACTGCACTGTTTGCTTTGCATGAGGTCAATTTTTGAAAGGATCACCTTAGGTATTGATGAAGAAGGAAATTCCAATTATAATTCAGTGTATGAAAAAGGGCATATGGGTTGTACTAGGTGATCTCAAAACGTCCCTTCCAAGCTCAACTACTCTGTGGTTCTGTAACACCAAAACATTCTAAAAATATCTTCTCAATACGCGTATATGCATAGGATAACTGTCTGCTGTTTAGTCATTTGATTCTTTTCAGATTCAAGACTAGTGCTACTCTAGTTTTTTTAACAAATAACACAGCTTTTTAACATTTGTGGAAGAGGAGGTTGAAGCAGGAGTTAAGTAGCACAGACTACTCAGTTGTCAGACATAGGTATATATCAGCCCTCTGCCATGAAGAGGTATATTGTGTTTGATGTTCTCCTGATTTCATTAGTCAGTGCTATTGCCTTTTTTCTTCATCTTATTTCATAGTTCCTTCCCAGCAGAATTTGTGGGATGTGGACAATGTCTGCAGCCTGCTGGGTCATTATGGCTAAACACTGTCTTGTATACTTATTTCATGGTGCATTTTCTCCTTGGTTCTCAATTTTTAGTAGAATAGTTTCAGCATTGATTTAATGACAGTGGTCACACCCTTTATTAGCAATTAACAGAAGGCATGCTTGTCTGCTTGTGGCCCAGTTTACTTCTTTTGCCCTGTTTTCAGCTGAGACAGAGTTAACTTTCTTCATAGTACCTAGTGAGAAGATATGTTTTGGATTTGTGCTGTGAAGAATGCTGATCACATACTGATGTTTATAGTTGCTGCCAGGACAGTCAAGGACTTTTCAGCTTCTCTGCTGTGCCAGTGTCTGCAGGTGCAGGAGAAGCCAGGAGGGAGCACAGCCCCAGTTAATAGCCTAGGACTCGATCTTAGGTTTAGGACAGAGACCCAGATTGGCCAATGTATATTCTGTATCATGCACGTCATGCCCAGTATATAGATGAGGACCTTCTCTGGAAGTTCTCTCTTGCTCTGGGTTGTCTCCCCCTTGGTCACCCCTCTCTCAAGGTCATCTCATTCTCTCGGACACTCGGGCTCCTGCAGTTTTGGGACTCTCCCTGTTCCAGGTTCGTTGGCTGGGAACAGGCTGAGCCTTGGTCATCGGATGGTGAGCAGTATCATTGTGTATCACTCATTTGTATATTTGTATGTATTACTATTACTATTATTATCATTATTATTTTCAATATTATTGTAGTTTAGTTATTAAATTGTTCTTAACTCAACCCATGAGTCTCTTTTACCTTTACCCCTGTAATTCTCTACCCCATCCCCAAGAAGGGGGAGGGAGGAGGGCAAGCAGGTGGCTGTTGTGGGTTTGGCTGCCAGTCAACGTCAAAACTATGACAGCTACATTAGTAAGCCATTACATAAATTGTGAAAGATGTACATGCACAAGATTTTAAGAATTCTGTGGTTTTCTCATTACTACACATTACTCATTAGTTCCTGCATGTTTTGGAACTTGGAATCTTTGTACTATTTTTTGTACTGTAGACTTTTTCAGGAGGGCTTGGGTGTCTATGCTGTGAGGTACAAAGCCTCAGAACAGCTTCTCAATTAGGAGCTCAAAAACCATAGCGTGCTTAACTGAAAAAATTATTTTATTTTGATGACAGAATAATAACTAATAAGAAAAACCAGTATTATTGCATGTTATTTTTAATACATGTGACATTTAACATTACATATTAGAATCTCAAATACAAATCAAAAGGTAAACTCTGTAAAGAAAATTAAAAGGAAAATTTTGCGGTGCGTGAGATACAGCAAACTTCTCAGAAAAATTTTTCATGGCTCTGTCCACAGATTGAGGATTTGCTCTTTGCTGCAATGTACATTCTTAGGTCTATAAATGTTTTATGACCAACCTCTGCGAGCACTCAGAGGTACTCACAGCCAGAAGTAGGTAATGCAAAATTGATCTGTATATTAAAACTGCCGAGCCAAGCAGACGTCTCAGAATTACAGTGATTGTGCATTGGTGATTCAACTGGCCTTCATGGAAATATTATTAGCAAAAAAATCTATCTGTTAAATATGAGTTTCCAACATGCTCTTCTAGCTTTTGCGTTTTTCAGTACCCCGCATCTGAGATATCAAGAGTGGGATATAATGGGGAAACACATTGTCTTTCTGTAATGAAGTTTTCCAGTTTCATATTGGGCTCAAAACAACACCAAGCAGTCAGCTAGGTGTAACACCATGGTGACCTTTTTTTTTTTTTTTTAATTTTTGTAAACTCTTCCACTTCTAAGCATCACAGTAACATTAATGAGATAGAGATGTATAGCAGTTAAAAACTACTATAACAGAGTTGAGCTTGTTTATGATGGTTTTGAACTTGGCCTCATTCAAAAAAGGAACACTGAAAAGGAAACAGAGAGTTTTTGGGTTTTGGTGTTTTGAATATGTCTGCCATCATTATACAGCAGAAAATTGTTATTCTTAAATTTTTCAAAACTTTTTCAAATTTGAGGCAACTGTTTATTACTTTCCAGTGAAAACAACACAAAACTTTACAGCATGTTTTAAGTTGTGAAAAAAACCCTGAAATTACCACTAGTAAACCTGTGATCATACCCTTATATGTTTTTTTTTTTATCTTCTAAATGCCCAGCACTAAGGATCTTGGACAACAAATTGGATTTGATGCCCTACAAGATTTTTCTAAACAGTTTTTAATTGTTGATACTACATATAATATTTATATG
>NW_010132984.1:1531-2836 GCF_000699245.1 Pterocles gutturalis | reverse complement strand
TAGTAATAATAATAATAATAATAATAATCTGCAGTGAAGCTCTGGCTGGTGGGAGGGCCAAGAGGGCACCAAGCTGTCACTGCGAGGTGGATCTGCCTGGTGTCCAGCCTGTGCGTGGACACACATCAAAAATACTTTGAGAACCTTGTGCACTGGCTACAGATTTTTCTGCATCAGGATTTTGGATCCCAGGGGTCGACCCTGGATTGTGGGTGCCCCTGGGACGAGCTGGCGTGGGGCTGCGTGGGGTGGCTGGTGCTTTCGGTGTTCAGCTGCTGCGTTTTGCTGATGGTGCAGGGTGCTGTGTCCTGGCATCCTGGGATGCAGAGCCCCCCTTCCCCACTCCCCTGCTGTCTCCTAGGATGCCTTTGCTAGAGGGGAGGTTTTTATTGGGAGCAAAGAAAACAGCTACAAGGTCCTGGAAGGGCTCCCGCCGTCCACGCAGGGAAACCACTGGCAGCACGGGATAACCATCGTCACCCCGGATCGGAAATTCCTCTTCGCCTGTGAGACAGAGGATGACCAGCTGGAGTGGATTAGGACTTTTCAGAAAGTTATCAGCCGGCCGATGCTGCCTCAGGAATACGCAGGTGTGTGTGCTGGCGAGGGCTGGAGGTCAGCCTTGGCCCCTTCATTTCCCACGTGTTAGAGGATGGGATGGATGGAGGGATGGATGGAGGGGGATCAGGGATGTGGCAGCATCACTCCCTCCTGCAGAGTGAGCGCAGCAGCCTTTCCCCACGCAGGGACGATGTAAAGTCTGTAGAAGCAGAGAGGGGCTCATGCTGGAGGAAGAGGATGGTGTCCTTCCCTCGATGGAATATAGCGATGTCCACACTGCTATAAGGATGATAGGTCACCCAGGTATAAGGATAATCGGACCCAGTGCTTGTCCTGGTTTTATTTTATCTTTTTTTTTTTCTTTTTTTTTTTTCTTTCAGTGGAAGCCCATTTCAAACATAAACCTTAGCTGGGACTGGCTGGGCAGACCTGAGGAGTGAGCTTCTGTTTACAACACAACGTGGTTTTATTTGAAATGTTAAAAATAATGAAGAATAATAACAGTAATAATAATAATACTTCCCTTTCCCCTCATCATTCACTTGATCATGTTGGAAACTAAGGACAGCAGTGAACATTGGAGAAGATGCTGATCCAACCCAAAATTTGGCTTTGTGGCCACTCCATGGGATGCACTGGTGGTCCCCATGACCCCGTCACCCCACACCCACTGCGAGGGGTGTCCGGCTGTTGGTGGCCCATCCTGGGGGGAGATGGGACTGAACCCGAGTGATCCCACAGCCC
>NW_010132984.1:0-1508 GCF_000699245.1 Pterocles gutturalis | reverse complement strand
GGCTGCGAGTCCCCGAGCAGTGAGGTCCCTGTGGGATGCAAAGCACCAACCTGGAAACACCCGAAATGGCGACATGCAACGTGGCCGAGTCTCCGTTGGCACCGCGGTAACTGATTTGTGAATGACCTCCCCAGGGGAGTGGGGGCCACGCTGTACCCAGGCTGGGGGCGAAGGGGGTGTAAAATAGATGAAAGTGGCCTCTTCAGCCTCGTTATCTGCTTAACGAAGGGCAGGAGGAGGGGGGTCTGGTGTGGGTAGGGTGGAAGGGGGTCGTGGAGCCATGGGGTAATGCTGGGGGAACAAAGCTCCCGATGATGGGGACATGGGCCCATGCCCCCATCATTGCCCTGCTGCACCCCTGCTCCAGCGTTTGGGGGGGTTCACCCCATTTCAGGAGCCTGGTGCAGGTGGGGGGGTTGAGCTTTAGGTGCGGTTTTGCTGACGGGCACCATAAGAGCCTGTCCTGATTTCCCCCCTGCAGGTGTGTCCCTCTGGCCGACAGCAGCTTGCTTCTCCAGAGTGGTGGTTGCACTTTTTTTTTTTTAATAATTCTTTAAATATTTTGTGTTGATATTTTTTTTTTCTGGGGAAAAAAAAAAAAAAAGCTGCTTGAAGTGACGTTCAGCGCTGTGTTGAGCACTGTAATTGCTGCGGTCGGGGCAGGTCATGCATCATGTGCTGGATTTTTACCCAAAAATGGAATTTCCAGCCTGCGCGGAAGTACCAGCCCCAGCCACTGACCTGTGCGACGCGTTCCTTACGTTGGTGTGTGTAAATGAGAGCATCTCATCGGCTGTATGCATTCATTCTGTCACTGGTAAGACAACTGTGGTACTAAATGTCATTCGAACCAATAAATTATTATGTCAGAGCCGTGGCCGTGTGGTGCTGGGGCAGGGGAGGGTGCTGGGGCTGAAAAAACAACAAATGGAACAAGTAGGGGAGAAGGTGCCAGCAGAGCCCCGGGGGGGTGGGACACCCACAGCACCTCTGCTCTGTGCAGGGGGGAACAGCTGCATAACCTGGTAAATGTATTTCATGTAAACTACATTATACTAGTGTATATGTGTATTACATAGTGTATACTAGATATATTTTATATACACTACTCATATTTTATATTTATATATGCACACATACACAAAAGATATATATTTCTTAGGAACAGAGAAATAAATTCTATGAAAGAGTCGTTGAGTAGTCACAAACACAACTATGAACCACACAGTACCTAGAGCGTAATAAATAATACTTTTGTACGTGTGTATGAGCTGACTGTAGTTCATATTAACACGTGCATGTATATATGGAGCCATTATTAGACATATACCTTAATTTACAAATACATAAGCTAAATGTATTTCATGTCTGTATATACAGACATTTTTATAACTGCAAATTTATAAAATATTTAATTATCTATTATAAATACACGCATGCTTTTCATAGAGGTATATATAATTTATAAGAGAAATATATTGCATATATCCGCATGCATATGTGTATGC
>NW_010132983.1:0-1587 GCF_000699245.1 Pterocles gutturalis | reverse complement strand
TCTGTGCCAGGGGCTGCTGCTGCCCCAGGGGTGCTGTTGACCACTGCTAGCTGGGCATAGGTCCTGGACACCCTCCCCAAAAACTGCAGAAGTGTCCCTCAAAGCGTTCCCAAGCCCCATTCCCATGGGAGGGTGTCAGGGTCCCTTCCAAGCCTGGCACTGTCCTTTGCCCCCCGCAGGGACTGCACAGGGAGGAGACCAGCCTCTCTGACCCCCCTCCCCAAAACTAGCATCCCCCAAACTGGAGAGCTGTGTGCTGGGGAGTGAGGCCGTGGTGCCTGATGTGGTGTGGGGCGGGCAGGGGGTGGCTCCTGTGGCCCTCCCAACCTCCCACACTTCCTCCTGCCCAAGGTACAAAAGGAGAAGCAGACATGGGTACAGGGACACCCCAGCGTCCCCCCGGGCACCCGGTGAGCGCCTCAGGACACCCCACAGCTCCCCAGCCACAGGTAAGGGGCTCCTCTTCCCGGGGGAAACTGAGGCACAGGCAGGTTGTGCAGGCAGGAAGACAGCTTTCCCAAGGGCACTCAAGGACACCAAGGACGGGAACCCAGGCGTGCAGAGTCCCATGTCCTGCCCTGCCCACCATGCCACCCTGCTGCAGCTGGGAGCACGGGGGCTCTCATGCACGCTTGGACACGCTTGTGCACACACGCTCCTGTGAGCACACGCACACCCTGCCGTGCAGACCTCCGTGCACACACGTGTGCTCCCCCAGCCCTGTGCCCAGCCACCACTCACGGTGGCAAGCCCAGGACTTGCCAACTCCATGGGCACTGTCCCTCACCTTGTCACCAGAGTGCCACCCCCCAAAACATCCCCACGGCACTCTGTCCCCCAGCCCCCTGCCCCATGCCCAAAACACCCCCAAACCCCCACGCCAGCCCTGCAGGCAGCATGCTTGGCCAGGGGGCTCTGACGGAAAGCTCAGTTTGGGGGGGCTGCATGTTGGGGGCTGTGTGCCCTCCCTCCCCACCCTCCCAGAAGCCCCCCACGCTGTTCGCTGTTCGCGGTGTGAGCAAGGGAAGCGAGAGCAGAAGCAAAGGCAGCGCTTCCCCCGCGCCAAACCCACATCCTGAATCCTGGGGGACAGGGACAAGGACAGGGACACAGTGGGTGGGGGAAGGAGAGGGGGGCTCAGCTCCAGCAGCCCCCTAAGGAATGGCATTTTGGGACAGGGCACACAGACAACTAAGGGGGTATGGTATCGGGCACCTTTGCCCCCCCATACCCTGTGGGGGGACATGGGCAGAGCAAGGGGGGGGCCTGAGCCCACTCCCCCTCTTACCTTAACAGCAGGCGGGTCCAGGGTGGAGCTGGGAGGGAAGACCCTCTCCTGGGGGCAGAGAGTTTGGAGGTGCCAGGTGGGTGCCAGCCTGGCACTTATTGCTGCCCCTGCCTTTGCAGAGCCCCAGGGGACAGCCATGGCAGGGGATGGGGAGCTCAATCGCATCATCAAGGACCTGCAGAGTAAGTGTGCCAGCCTGTCCCCTGCCAGCGTGTCCCCTGCATGGTGTGCCTCATCCTGGACATGCCAGGTCCCTCCTTGCAGCCAGACTGGGGGTCACTGCCATCAGTCGCCCCCGG
>NW_010132982.1:0-1456 GCF_000699245.1 Pterocles gutturalis | reverse complement strand
GCGTTGGCAGCCGGCCCCATCAGGCTCATTAAATGCAATTAAGCCAGAGTGGGTATTCCCCCCCCCCTCCGCCTCCCTGCACACCCCGCTTTGGGGGATATTGCTTTGAGACAAAATAAACAGGGAGGTTTTGCACGGGCAGGTGGCTGGCACCCAGGCCCCACGCAGCAGCAGGTGGAAACGCCGAGGTCTGCGGCGGGGGGGGAAAAAGCCACGGCGGCTTTTTTTCACGATGCCAGCCTTCCTCCTCCTCTTCCTCCCACGTGTGCCCACTCCAACTCCCTTCGCTGGGAGACCAACGCCAAACCCTCGCTGCTTTGCAAACGGGAACTAGGACAGACCATAATGAAGCTCGCAGCCCAGCTTATTCATCTTTTTTTAAAAAAAACGGGGAAAAAAACATCTGCCTGAGCTTAACGTGAGATTTTATTGCATCAGCTCCTCCAGCATCATTTCGAAGCTGCTTTCCGGAAGAATTGCAATTCTGCTGCGTTCTCCAGAGCCTCCCTACAGCCACGAAACCACGGAGGAAAGGAGACGAACAAATTGCGCATCTCCTCCTCCTCCTCCTTCCACGCAACCTCTCCTCCCTCGCCGACCCCACGGCGGGGCGGCCGAAACGTCAGGGAGGCTGAAAACCACCGAGGACGACCCCCCGGGGATGAACAGCCCTTTCCCAAGCCTGCACATCGTTCGTACTTTTTGCTAACGCAAAGAGCTGACTCTGAGCGTCGCCGAGGAATTGCTCCATCGCCCTGGCGCTGCCGCACGCCGCCCGTCAGCAGCGAAATCCGGGAGCTCCCGATATTCCTGGTGGGTTCCACGGGCTGGCTCCGACCCTGGGCTTTGGCAGAAACATTTGGTGGCTCCGAAGCGGGGTACAGAGGGTGTCCCCAAGAACGGCACGTGACGGGTACACCACGCACGGCGGATGCTGTTTGAGAAAAACAAAACCCTGCGTCCCGATCCGCTTCGGGAAAAAGGAAAAAGAGCCAAAAAGGATCCTTCAAGCTTTCTGTTCCCCCACGGAAAAATCCGCCATCCTGCTGAGTCCTAGGGCTGTCCCAGGACGGACGCAACGCCAGCACGTGTCAGGTTTGAATTTGGACTCTCCTGGCTGTCCCGGGGCGATCCCAGCTGAGCTAGGATGCAGTTCAGCAAGAAATGGGCTTTTCCCAGTTTGGCTGCTACCAGGAAGCGAGCATCACCCCAGTAAAACTGGTCAAACTCTCGAACGCAGCCAAACCCTCGGCGATGTGTCACCAGCGATCCCTCCTCCTCTGAACGACGGCAGAGGTGTGGCCGCGCTCTGACCGAGACCTTTGCTTCAACTGCTTGGGGTTTTACTGGTGCTAAAGGGATTTAGCCAGAGCAAATTAAGATCATTTCCCTTCTTAATTAATTCTGTTTCCCGGCACGTGGGAGCCCAGCCTCCTCCGGCGCAGCGAGGAGCCTC
>NW_010132981.1:3462-5548 GCF_000699245.1 Pterocles gutturalis | reverse complement strand
ACCGCACCGCAAAGCCATTCACCCCGCTGCTGGGGGAAACCTATGAGCTCGACCGGCTGGAGGAGTTCGGTTTCCGTTCCCTGTGCGAGCAGGTGAGCCGGGGGCTGCGGGGGGCTCTATGGGTCTGCCCCACTGCTCGTGCCCAGCCGAAGCAGCCCTGCTGTGGAGACCCAGCGTCTCCTCGCTCTGATCCTTCTTCCCAGCTGAGGCAGCCGGCAGATTCCTGTTGGCGTCGGCAGAAGCAGCAGCGGGAACAGCCTGAGCCCTTTTTCAGCAGCAGGAGGATGGTGTGCCCGTCCTGGCTCTGCAGAGCAGGAGGTGGGGAAGAAGGGGAGAAGAAAGGTGTCCCTCACCCTGCTGGGTGTCCTGGCAGCCCGCCGGGGCTGGGTTTGCTGTCACATCTCAACACTTGAGCAGAAAGGGAGAAGCTCTCCCCACCCAAGCTCTCTCCTAGCCATGTCAGCGATGCCCACGAGCTCTGGCGCGATTCCACCCTCTTTCAGGGTGTCTTTAGGTCAGAGGGTGTCTCACGGTCTTGTTTCCTTCTTGTAGAATTTAAAATTTTTAGTTTCAGAGCCTGGGGGCAACCCGAGAACCTCTGACAGCCCCATACTCTGACCACGGAGCACATCTGGCACGCCTGGGTCAAACACCAGGTCTTAATTAAAAACCCAGAGTGCTCAATATGTTGCAACCTATAAAGAAAATTGACTGTTTAATATTTAACACACTTGGCTGGTCTGTCCTGGCTTCCTGGGGGTGGCTGGGGCCAGTTGTCACCCCTTGCAGGCAGGACATTGTGTTGGTGGGGGCTCCGTGTTCCCCAGGGGGTGGCTGTGTGTCTCAGGGGCAGAGCCACCGTCGTGTCAGTGCTCAGATGCATCAAACAAAATCACAAACCTCCCTCGCTCTGTGGAGGCCCATGCAGGTCCAAGACTTGCAGAGCTATTCAGCAGACTGTTTCCCCAAGACCTGTGGGCTTTTTGGAGGGACATTGCATGGGAAAGGGGTCTTTGTGCTGCTCTGGACTTGCTGTGCCGTGCCACGTGATGCTCACAGCAGACGTCGGACAGGTGGGAATATGCACTGCGGAGTCTCAGGCTTGCACCAGCATCCCTGTGTTCCCCTGACGTGGTTTAGTTCATCTCTGTCCCTTCTCATCATCTTCCCCAAAGGTTTGCACCCAGGCTTGGAGCACCTGCTGGAGGTGTCATCAGCCCCTCTCAGGACATGTAGGTGTGGACAGAACCCCCCATGGTGATGGGTGCCCAAGCCCCCAGACTCCTGCAGAGCCCTGCCCGAGGGAGGACAGCAGCTCCCGTCACAACATAGAATCCCAGAAGGGTTTGGGTGGGAAGGGACCTTAAAGCCCACCCAGTTCCACCCCCTGCCATGGGCAGGGACACCTCCCACTAGCCCAGGTTGCTCAAAGCCTCATCCAGCCTGGCCTTGAACCCCTCCAGGGATGGGGCATCCACAGCTTCTCTGGGCACCCTGGGCCACTGCCTCACCCCCCGCACAGGAAAACATTTCTTCCCCAGATCTCATCTCCATCTCCCCTCTTTCAGCTTAAACCCGTTACCACCCATCCTATCCCTGCACCCCCTGATCTAGAGTCACTAGATCCCCATCCCGTCACTCTCGGCTGCGCTGCTCCGGGCAGCGATGGTGAACAGGCTCTGGGGGGGTCTCCTGGAAATGTCACCCCCTGCTCATGGCAAAAGGAAAGGCAGATTTTCTCCAGAACTCCTCTCTCTGCTGTTCCTTCACACCATCCAAAGCCTCATACCTGATGTCAGCCACCTTTGCTCGTCCCCAGCAATGCCCATATGGTCTGTCCCAGGCTTGGGAGCTCTTCCCCTTGGCGGCAGCGAGCCTGGATGCTGCTGAAATGAGCTACAGCTGCCAGCATGCCCCCCCTCCTGCCCTGCCCGACAGCTTGCCCACTCCTGGGAGGCAGCTCAGCAGCAGCAGCATCCCCCAGGCACCCCCCCGGTGCTGTACCATGAATGTCACAGGGCTCGGCTTCACCCACCTCAGCACCATCCTGCCTCCACCTCCCCTCGCCCGGCAGCGATTCCCCGTC
>NW_010132981.1:2272-3431 GCF_000699245.1 Pterocles gutturalis | reverse complement strand
GCCCCCCAGCCAGCTCCCCCAGCTGCAGCCGAGAGAAACGGGGGAGCCCTGTTCTCCAACACCCCCCCAGTGCCCCAGTTCCCCAGG
This sequence comes from Pterocles gutturalis, assembly GCF_000699245.1. Classification (NCBI taxonomy): domain Eukaryota; kingdom Metazoa; phylum Chordata; class Aves; order Pterocliformes; family Pteroclidae; genus Pterocles; species Pterocles gutturalis. The sequence goes on along the minus strand of NW_010132981.1, from coordinate 3,344 downwards.
CTGTGGCCCCGCTCAGCCCGGTGATTCCTTACCGAGATGCTCGATCCGTCCCTTAGCAGCACCCCTCACCCTCCTGGGGTATGGTCAGAGCGACCCGGTGGTTTTATCACCCCCGTGCGGGCTGGAAGCCCAGCGCTGCCCATCAGGTTCCGCTGGACAGCCCTGACCCCATCGCTCCCACCCCTTGCTGTCCCTTTTCTCGTTCCTTCACCTTCCTTGTCACCACTCTCCTTCCTCCATCCCTGTTCCCTCCCAAAGAAATAACCTGCCCGGAATGACTTTCTCCAGTTGGTCCTGGCTTTCCTACATTTGTCCCCAAATTTGACACCTCCATGTCAGCTGAGCTGGAAACCGGCATGAGCCCCGGGTGCAGCCGTCCTGCCCCGTCCCTGAGTCCTTCCCTCTCCGGCACGCCACATCCAGAACCAGGTTTCCTGTGGCTCGGAGCAAACCTGCTCCCTTGCAGCACCCTGGAGCCTTCGGTCCGTGAGCAGAGCCTCTAAATATCCTCCTGGAGCCATCTCAAAGGGCACATTTCGGCAGCAGCGCGGCTTTGCACCAGCGCAGTGTTGCCAGCACCCCTTTCCCCGGTTGCTGCGGTTGGACAGACAGACGGACACCTGGCCCACCGCTCCGAGCTGGCCTAGGATGCTGCGGGTGCTGCTCAGCCCACTGACGTGCCGAGTGGAGCAGTGATAACTGTGTGCCTGCGATCCCGGTAGCCAAAGAGGATTTCCTCCTGCTGGCAACGGCGGGATTTAACGGAGAGGCCTTTGCTCTGCTCGTGTGTGTAATCCCAGCGCTCGGGGCGCTCAGGTGTAATTACAGCAGTGAAAATAATCTCTGAACTCCATGGCGTGGCCGCTGGGGCCCCATGGTTAGCAGGGTCCTGGTGATGGGTGGCATGTACCAGGCCGTGCCGTGCCATGCCATGCTGTGCTCTGCCATGCCATGCCGTGCCGTGCCATGCCATGCAATCCCATGTTGTGCCATCCCATGCCGTGCCATGCCATGCCATCCCATGCCGTGCCATCCCATGCTGTGCCATCCCATGCCGTGACATGCCATACCA
>NW_010132981.1:1463-2224 GCF_000699245.1 Pterocles gutturalis | reverse complement strand
CGATGGCTGGCCTGTGCCAGGCCGTGCCGTGCCATGCCATGCTGTGCTCTGCCATGCCATGCCGTGCCGTGCCATGCCGTGCCATGCCATGCTGTGCCGTGACATGCTGTACCACCATGGGCTGGCAGGGTGAGACCCCCTGTGAGGGCAGAGCCCTGGGGCTGAGATGTCCAGTCCCTCCCAGCTTTCCCAGTGCAGGGGAATGGGAGCACCAGCCATTTGCAGTCATATCTGCTTTTCCAGCCCAGTCAGTCTGTAGAGGCAAAGCTGAAGTCTTGGCCGGGCAGGCTGGTGTGTCAGGGATGATTTGGGGACCGGTGTCCCCCAGGGGTTCCCAGGCAGAGCCGTGGGAGCTGCTGCTGGTGAGAGAGGCACTGTCACACTGGGGTTACTGGGGATCCAGGCTGGGTGTCGGCACATCCCTGTTTCTCAGCCAGGATCCCTGGAGAGTGGGGCCGAGCCCTGGGCTCACGGTACAGCCTCATCTCCCAGTGATGCTTCCTCAAGGAAAGACTTGATGGATGATGCTCTGCTAACGAGCCCTAGAAAATCTCGGCAGGAGCTCGGTGCTCCTCCCTTTGCTGCTGGGGTCCCTCACGGGGTGTCACCCTTGTTAAGGATGCCTGCGCCACCCGGGTGTCCAGCGTTATCTCCGTAGTCCGATCCCTAGGCTTCCCGTAGCAGAGTCTCAGGCACCAAAGTTAAACAAATAAATAATGTATGGACTGGGCCAGCAGGAAGGTCAGCTGGAGCCGGGTGCC
>NW_010132981.1:0-1235 GCF_000699245.1 Pterocles gutturalis | reverse complement strand
TGGGTTTTCCGTCAGAACACGAGAAACTGCAAAAGTCCCAGACTTAGGATAAAAAGTTCTGGATTTAGGATAGATGCTCAGCCAGAACCCAGAGCCATAACCACAGCTTCAGTGTGTTACCTTCATTATTCTCACACTAAAAAAACCAAACACAGCACGCTGAACCAGCTACTAAAAGGAAAAACAGACCCAAGTGGGAATTCAGCAAATCCAGCTCTGTGGTGCTGCTGGCCGGGACCTTACGGGCTGTTTCTCCTCTCCCCCAGGTGAGCCACCACCCCCCGGCAGCCGCCCATCACGTCTACTCCAAGCGAGGGTGGACCTTGTGGCAGGAAATCACCATCGCCAGCAAATTCCGGGGCAAATACCTCTCCATCATGCCGCTGGGTAGGTGATCGTGCGGTGAGGATCGGGGCTTGCTCTTTATTCCTGCGCTGCTGGTGTGATATCCAAGCACCGCGCTGGTCCCTCGGGCTCCCATGGGGTCAGTGGACTCCACACCAGGCATTGCAGGAGCACAGATTTATGGTTCCTATCGCGGACAACCCTGCGGTAACTCCTCTGCCCTGGAAATGGGAGTTATGCTGCTGCAAGGGGAGACGGCTTTTGCTAGCAACATGCTTTGGAAATATCCTGCTTGCCCGTTCATTGGTTTCTCCTTCAATTATATTTAAAGGTTAGCTCGCTGCCCGTTTTAACCACCTGCCCGGCAGCCAGATGCAATAAGCTGCCTCCTTGCGAGGTTTTATTTCTTTTCTGCTTGTCCCTGGCTGGTCTCATGCCACCGAGAGCAGCACGTTTCTGACCTGCTTTTAAAATCGCTGTGTTCTGGGGAGGGGTAGGAGGATGGCGGAGAGCCCTGCGGGGATTGCAGCTCCCTGCCCGCAGCAGGACAGAGTGAGCAGCAAGGGGGGGATGGATCCCGACAGCCCCAGCCCTTGGGGGGCTGCTGATGGGCTGGGGACCAGCACGGTGCTGGGCTGTCGCTGTGCTCCGGGGGAGCGTTCCTGCAGCCCTGCCCGCCCCGGGCTCAGGGCATCCCTGCCTCCGCAGGCGCCATCCACCTCGAGTTCCACTCCAGCGGGAATCACTACGTCTGGAGGAAAGTCACCTCCACCGTCCACAACATCATCGTGGGCAAGCTCTGGATCGACCAGGTGGGTGCCTGCGGCTCCGGGGTGCCCGGTCCTGCCTGACTCTGGGGATGGGCAGGGGCGCTGGAAGGGCGTTGGGGT
>NW_010132980.1:0-776 GCF_000699245.1 Pterocles gutturalis | reverse complement strand
AGGACCTTGACAGGTTTGAGAGGTAGGACAACACAAACCTCATGAAATTCAACAAGGCCAAATGCAAGGTCCTGCATGTGGATTGGGACAATCCCAAACACAAATACAGGCTGGCCGGAGAATGTGGTTACCCGGGATATGGAGAAGGTTGAGGTACTCAATGATTTTTTACCTCAGTGTTCACTGACAAGTGGTCAAGGCACACTGCTCAAGTTGCAGCAAGCAAAGGCAGGGGCTGGGAGAATGAAGAACTACACATTGTAGATTAAGATCGTGTTTGAGACCGTGTAAGGAACCTGAAAGTGCACAAATCCATGGGACCTGATGAGATGCATCCGTGGATCCTGAGGGAACGGGCGGATGAAGTTGCTAAGCCACTGTCGTATTTGAGAAGTTGTGGAAGTCTGGTGAAGTTCCTGCTGTCGGGAAAAGTGGAAATATAACCCCCATTTTTTAAAAGGGTGATAAGGAAGACCTGGGGAACTACAGGCCAGTCAGTCTAAGCTCTCTGTCTGGCAAGATCATGGAGCAAGTACTCTTGGAAACTGGAAACTGGTGGGAGGTAATGGTTATAAGCTGAAAGAGTGTAGATTTAGATTAGATATTAGGAATGGAGGTGATGGGAGAGCAGAGATAAACCTTCTCCCCAGAGAGGACCGCATGCCCAAAGGAGACTGTGACCCTATGGGAAGCCCGCACTGAACCAGTCTCCTGGCAGGACCTGTGGCCCCGTGGAAGGAAGATCTAAGACTGGAGCAGGTTTGCTGGCAGGACTT
>NW_010132979.1:30475-68864 GCF_000699245.1 Pterocles gutturalis | reverse complement strand
TAAAATCTGTAGAACTGGCAAAACTGTACTTGCACAGACAGTGGAGTGTCAAGTGTGAGAGTACACTCTTGGGGGTTGAACAGCAAGATGCAAACACAGGTTGGCTGCCTCAATGCCAGCCGTGCCCATGGGTTTGTCTCTCAGCACTTTCCTTCCTACCTCTGAGAACTCCAAGATAAGCTGAATAAGCTGTGGGCATCACCCCTTCTAGCACTGGTAGGGAACTCGGGAGGCGGGGAGACGGCTGCATCGTCCCCATCTCCTCCATATGTAGGTTGTGCCTGGGGCAGCCCAGTACAAGCCCAGCACATCCCCTGCCACCCACCTACAGAAAGATCAGTTAGTTATCAATCAGAGCTGCAAAACCATTTCTTTAGATTTTTAAATGACTATTATTATAGAGGGCAAAACCATTGTCCCAGCTACTCTTGGATTTTTGACTGACATGAAGGCTGCAAGAAGGGTGGGGGCTGCTGTTCCTGGTGTCCTGCCCCAGAGCCCCTTGGCAGAGATCCTGTTCGTCTCTTCTTTCAGGTTGGATATTTGGAAGATAACTGTCTCTCAGTTTCATCTAATCTGGATAATGTCACTCCTCTGACACCATAGCCACCCACAGGTATTCTGAGCAATTGGCTGGACATGTGTCCTGGTAAGTGTGTCATGCCCGTTGTGGCAGAGTTCGCCTATCCCCTTAATTAGAAGTGGGTGATAATGTGGTTGGTGGTCCAGCAGCAACAGTGGGAGATATGGAGAAGGGGTACGGTCTGGGTTGATCCCTACTCCTGAGCCTGGTATGGCCCTGGACAGAGCTGGGATCTGAGCATCCGTACTGCAAGAACATTGTTTCCGGAGCTTTTACATAGCTCACACTTGTCACATGTCCCTGTGCAATATGGGACACTCCAGTCTATCCCTTTGAAGACCACTAAAAATAGACCCTCAGATGTATTGCTGTGTATTTAAGAAGCCTGACGCAAAAGCTTCAAGAATGGACTTACAGAAACAAATTGCACCTCATAACAGGGATATTTCCTACAGATATCTTCCTTGATTGATGCTATTTGGACATGTGGTAATAAAGTGAAAATGTCAGCATAGTCTCCTTCCACAACCTCACTCCTAAGACTTTTAGTAGTAGAATAATACAACATTTCAAGAGAATCCGGCTATGTCCCCCAGCTAATCCTTGGCCTTGAGTGTGCTGCAAAGCACATTACAATGTGTCTGAAATAATGAGAATTACTGCTGGCAGTACAAGGAGGAGCTTAGTGTCAAGGACAACATCCAGTGTTATCACGCTCCCATGTAGTCCGTTGAAGATAACAAAAAGAGACTATGCCAACCAGAATTTTTTTTTCATCTCTAGTGCTTAAAATAATAATCTCAAAAATGATCCTGAAGGCTCATGGATGGCAAAGACCTTTGCATACAGTAAATATTTCAATAGCTCATTTTCCAAATTTGTTCCTGGCAGACAATACTTAATTTTTTTTTCCTAAGATTGTTTTGAACCCTGGCTGTATTTATTTTGGGATGAGGCGAACTGCGTGATGCTGCTTCTCCATTCCTGAGACTATGGTCGGATGAAGCTGATGAAACACACTCACATTAACAGTAGTGGCACTCTCTGTTCATCCTTTGGTTTGTCTCCTGTGTTAGGCTGAGCAGTATGGTCTTTCCTCAAGCCTTCCAGATAGCACGCAACACATGAAGTTCCTGATTTCCCAGCCTAAGCCCACCTGCCCCTGCCCCAGCTCCTGCACCCCAGGGACGTGGTGGCACCTCCGGCGCTGCACAGCTCAGAAAGTCCACAATGGCAGGCGGAGGAAAAGCAAGGACTTTGCAGTGCATACGGCATTTCTTCCATGAGGCGTATGTGGTTTTGTGGTTTGGGAAAATTTTCTGGACCTGGCTTTCTATTCCCTGGACTTTTTACTTGTAAACCAAAAAGTCTTACTCAGAATTGGTTGGAGAAAAGGAGCTGGAGTCTTAATTTTAGAGTGAAAAATGCATTTCCAGACAGATTTTGCACATTTGTGCTTAAAGCCGCTGTGTGTATTAATACACCCAAAGTGGTGGCACAAGCTTGTTTTGCAGAGACAACAAAGCAAGGCTGAAGCGAGCCCTTGCTGAAGGCGACAGCACAACTCCTGTGGGCCTTGAGGGAACTGGAATTTTCTCTAGGAGTGGAGGCGGATGAAGATATGGGTCATGTTTCTTGTGCAGCACAGCTCCCGCTGGGCTAATCCCAGAGCCAGCACCACATCTCTTTCAAAGGCAGCCCTGCCTGAGGGAAGACTCCTGCCCCTGCCTCCCCTTCTGTTTTCCCTCCCCTGTGGATGAAATCAGGGATGCTGCCCAAAGTGGGACCCCAGGGGCGGATGGGGAGGGAGGGAGCAGAGAGCAACTCGCAGCACCTCTGCCTTTCCTACCTGAAAAGCTGGGGTGTCTCAGCTCGCCTCACCCCTCCAGGCATGTGTGGGAGCAGGGGGGAGTCTCGGTGATCCCCCCCATGGCCGGCTGGCAAGGCACAGTCCCCCTGTCCTCAGGGCTGTCCGTGGGCGACAGGGAGGGGAGCAGGATCCCAGGCAATGCCACAGGCAAATGAGGGAGGAGCATTTATGTAGGTCATGGAGGTTCGTAATTAATTGCTGGAGGTCAGGAGAGTGTGTGTGGAGGGGGAAGGGCACAAATAAATTAATATGAGTAACTGGGCTTTGGAAAGTGGCTGGATGTGCTGTGTTATCAGGCAATTGGCAAGGGCAAGAGCAAGCTTGTGGCCTCACCTTCATCAGCATTGCTGATAAAAGCAGCAGTGTGGCCACTGCCACCTCCTCTCCATTGCTCTTTGCTGCTCCTGCATCTTGTCCTTGTGCACTCACCGGCACACCAGCCCCGTGGGGATTTCCCCCACTGTCCCCAAGCTTGTCTTGTTGGCGTTATCTGGAAGTTGAGGGCTAAGGGTACAGCTCTGTCTCCCTGTTTCCTTCTCCTTGCTTGTGTGTCCTCTGCCTATTGCACATGCGGATCCCAGCCCATGTCTCAGATTCAGCATTTACAGCTTGGTAATTTCCTGCAGATTTCCCTGATGGGAATGCAATGTTGACTGGCCATGCACTTTGATACCTGAGATAAAAGTTTCCGTTGTCTGCTGATTTTTCCATGCCTATAAGATTTTAGATGTTCCTTCTGTCTGTAGGGAGTGCTGGCCCATCACTTTAACGCGCTCTGTGACTGCACCCTGGGCCCAGTGCTGGCCCACAGCACAAATGATGTAAAGGGGGGGTCACGACCAGACAGCTGCACTCAGTGCATCAGTGCAAAGGGTGTGCAAGGATGGACATGGGTTTGGGGAGGTGTCCCCTTCCTTTCTGTCTCAAGGCTTCTCAGCCAGTGGCAAAGCCCTGTGTGCTTCCCCGAAGATGTGGGATGTGGCTCCTCGAGGAGAGGAGGGGATGGCCAGTGGGAAGTCCTCAGCTCCTCGAGGAGAGGAGGGGATGGCCAGGGGGAAGTCCTGAGGGTGAGGGGAGGAGGGACACAGGGCAAGGACTGGTGGAGGGGCAAGGGTTGGGAAGGGAGACTGCGATGTGGGGGATGATGGGGGGAGAAGGGACTTCAAGGAAGGGGCAAGAAGCCCAGGGAGGGAGACTGGAGGGTGCAGTGTTGGTGTGGGATGTTATGGGTGAGGACCTTTGGTGGGCTAGTGGTGGTTTGAGGGGTGTGTGCGGTGGAAGGGGCTCAACAAGTCAAACAGCGAGGTCTGTCACAGAATCACCCAGGCCAAAGACCTGCGGAAGAAAACTTCCCTGCCTCAGGTCCAGCTGCAGAGTGGTTTGTGCTGCTGCTTCTACTTCATCAGGAGCTGCCACCTCGAACATTGCAAAACCCCTTGGCATCCATGTGTGCTCTGTGAACAGAAAACTGTCCAGTCTGTACCTGAGCTCCGAGCTTGTTATCTGCAGGCAGAGGGCAGGAAGAGACTCTGCTAGAGCACTGGGATGGCGTCATTGCAGCTGTCAGCCCTGTGTCATGCAGCCCGTCCCAGGCAGAGGCTGAGTGCACAGCGAGTGCAGTGGTGGGGCTGCTGACACCATGGGGACTGAGCTCCAGGCGCAGGGACAGTGCAGCACGGGGCTGACCACTGCTGTTACCTCCTGGCACCAGTCCCGCATCCTTCGGATGATTTCTGGACCTGATCCAGCATTTTGTGTGTCTTGCAGGAATTGTCAGGCCTTGACACTGCAGCTTCCTCACTTGGATCCTGGCACCAGTCCCGCATCCTTCGGATGGTTTCTGGACCTGATCCAGCGTTTTGTGTGTCTTGCAGGAATTGTCAGGCTTTGACACTGTAGCTTCCTCACTTGGCTAGGTGATGAGATGATGAGGATGACAACTGTGCTGGAGGGAGGGATTTAACCCACCCTTCCAGTACCTCCCAGCACTGTATTAGTCACAAAGGTCACATCTCTTAGCAGACAGAGCCATAGTGTGTGGCAAGCAGATCACGTGTTGCCAGCTTCTTGTTTCCACCCAGTAATTTGTGCTAAAAGGGAAGTAATTTAGTGTCAAACAATTTCTCTGGGACTGAAGGTTTCAAGGCACGGGAGAATGCTGCTTCCATCCGCTGGCTAACAGGAACAGGGAGCAGATGGGGGAAGCTACCGAAAGACTTTGCCTGTACAAGCTATTTACTTAAATTCCCCAAGGGGCCATGAGAGCAAACAGTGAAGCAAGAAGCACTCAGAGAAACATTTCTCCTCCTGCCTTTGCATTTACAAGGAGAAAGCGCTGGCAGACCCTGCCATGTGTGAGCTTTCTAACAAGACCTCCTCAAATGACACATTGGGCATCTGCACGCAAGCCAGAATTGTCTGAGAAGTGGAAATGAAATGAGAAAACCTGATTCCTGCTACAGAGCATGTCCGTGGGGCAGAGCCTGGGTTGCTGCTTGTGGAAGAGTTGGCAGCAGTCAGCACAGCTGCAGGAGGAGGTTACCTCCCTGGTGCTGGTACAACTGTCAGTGCTGCCCTGTGGTAAATGAGATCAGAGAACTGAGCTGGCTGGAAAATAGCTTTTTTCTTTTTTTTTCTTGTTTTATTTTCATCTGGGTGAGTTTTCATCCAGATCAGCTCCCCAGGCCGGTTCATGGTGCAGCTGCATGTTGGCTTGTGATGGCATGACATAAAGACAACACAAAAATAGACTGAAGGCACAGATGGGAGAGACTCCTTTCAAGGGAAAGTGCTCACTTGACTACAGCCTGAATGAGCTTCTCCTTCCTAACTGTTAACAAAAGCTCTGCTAGGCAATGTCTGCAGAGATGAGGCTTTGCACTGGGGTAGGTCTGCTCTTTTTCCAAACATCTGTCTTCACATCCTGGCTTCCCCTCCCCACTGAACATGTGCAAGAGGAGCAGATGTGATAAGGAAGACAAACAGGAGGACAGATACTGAAAAGCTGGGTGAGACTCACCACTGCAACCTCCTGCTGCCAAAACACATCCTTGGATAGTGGGGATCAAGGTGTGGTCCATGTGGAGATGCCCAGCTTTGCAAAGTGGGTATCTGAGCAGCATGCAGGGGAACAAATGTGACATGAAGGAGCACACAGAGGTGTCCAAAGGCAGTGTCAGATACGAGTTACTGAAAACTAGGTTTTGTTTGATTGATTGTTTTTTTTTTTTTTAATCTTAATAATGAAAAGCAGAAACAACCTGAGTTGCTGAGGGCTAGTGGCATCAAGCTGAATATCAGGGCCGGCTGGGCTGAATGGGGCAGATACCTGTAAAGCTCTTCATGAGGATGCTCTGTGTCCATCTGTACATGCTGTCCTAGGTACATTGGAAGAAAACTGAGAAATCCTAATCAATTGTGTAGGAAATGACATTACTCTTCCTTGGGTCCAAGAGGCTGATTTCATCCCAAGCAATACATTTTACAGGAATCTTTTCGAGCCTTAAGCTGAAGGACATTTTTCAGCAAGCCACTTCCTTTGTGCATTTCCCAGTGCACAGCTGACGTGAACAGACATGGCACGTCACAGCCTGGAACGATTTCCAGCCTCAGTGCAGGTCAGCAGCCATGCCACGTCTGCAGTGCAATTTGGCACATTTCTAGTTTAACCCAGTAAATCAGATCAGCTTCTTAAAATTATTTTGTTTTCAGCACTCCAAAAAAGCATTTTGTCTACTTCACCTGAAAGAATAAAAGACTCTTCTCTCAAAATACTGACCATGATGCGAGCATTTATTGAGAAACTGCATGTATGAGTAGTAAACCAAACAAAGATCAGTCTTACAGAAAAACACAACCACAGAACAGGAAAGGCGAATTTCAAGGTCATAACCCAAAATGATTATTGTCTGTACAAGAGAGAATCGTGATATTTAGGAATGTCCACTAGAATGTGAAGCATTCATCAGTTCTGGGAAGAAAAATATTTATTTTGCTTATTGATGCAATTATCAGTTTTTTGAGTAACTAATGAATAGTAGTTCCTTCCATTTAAAAGGAACATTTGGAGGCCATGTTTGTTAAACCCACATACCCTTAAGGAAAATTGAAACTATTGGCCTTTTGTGGGACCTTGCACCTTGCCTTGGGGCCACAACTGCGTAACTTCTCACTACTGGATTATATCACATTTGGAGTGAAGTAGAGGCAACACTGCTTATTTCAAAATGCCTATTAAAAAGATTGAAAAAAAAAACCCCTGCTGTGGGCAATACCTACAGGGTAGTTATTATTTAGGATCATGCAGACTCTGCAGAGGAATATCTTTAAATTCCAAATTTACTTGAATCCAATCAGGACTGAAACCATTCGGATCTGGCAGACAGATAACAAACACAGATAAACTGCAAATTCTGCCTGCGCAGACTCACCTGTGCTGTGTCTCCTGGTATCTGGGAGATATTCTTTGACCCTGAAACTCCTCACTTGCCTGTTTGCCCTTATGTCTCTAGGGCTTGATCTGCTGGAGTCAGTGGAAACGTTGCTCCTGATTACAGTGGGGCATGTCTGGGCTCAGCCTGAGCATTGATGGAGTTGAAACTGCAGCTTTTCTTCTGCCTCCTTACCTACACCTTTGGACTGTGGTTCAACTCTGACAGTTTCATCCAAACCCCCAACTTCACCTCCTGCTTTGCCACATGCTGCCACCTTTGCTCCCTTTGGGATCCCCACTTTACTTCAGTCCTATCTTACCTATTCTTGCTCCAGGTAAGAACAGCTGTGCTGGTTTAGACCATCTAATCTGTACATCTGCTCTGCATCCAACAGTGGCCATAAGCAGACTCGTAGGAAAAATTAAGAACAGAACTAACACATTGATCATTTCTCCCTTAATGCTACCGCAGCTTCCAGCTATTTTCAGATGAAAGGATTTCCTGAACCTGCTGTGGTTTTTCTGTGGCATGGAGCCCTCCAAACACTTGGGAGAGCATGTAAGCTCCTTGCCATCACAGCATGCTTTGGAAAGGACCTCCTTGGCAGGTCCACTGCCTGCTGCATGACAAACTTCTTCCTTTTGTTTGCTTTGAACTTGGCTCCTACCAGCTTCATTAGCTGGTCTCTCATTCTTGTCCTGGAGACACCATCAAAACTTGATCCCTATCCACTCTCTCTCTGTGTTATTAAAGATTTCATAGCTTTCTATGTACCGCACCCTGTCTCATCTCTTTTTCCAACTTGAGACACCCCAATCTTCTGCACTGTTCCTTGTGCAGAAACTGGGTCACACTTTTGCTCTTCCCGTTACTCTTCTATGAACCTTTTCCAGGTCTTCTCTATCCTTTTTGAGGGGGCAGAACTGCACAGAGTATTCAAGTTGGGTGAAAGATGGATTTATACAGGAGCACAGTCATATTGGCTATTTAGTTGGCTTTTCCTTTCCTAGTAATCCCTAAACTTTATTTGTTCTTTGACTGTTCCTTTCCTAGTAATCCGTAACCTTTATTTGTTCTTTGACTGTTCCTGAGCAGCGATTCAATGTTTTCAATAAAGTGTCTACAGTAGCAGTACCAAGGCCTCCCTCCTGAGTAGCAGCTGTGAGCACAGAGACCGTATTTTATATGTGAAACTGGAGCTGCTTCTCCCTAAGTGTATTCACTGCTTTACATCTGCCCAGACTGAAATTCATTTGCCATTATATGGGCTGGTTGCTCTGTCTCATCAGGTCCTCCTTGAGTTCTTCTCCATCTGCCCTGTTACTTGCTGTATTATCATCAAGGCTTGTCACCTCCCTGCTCACCTCCTCTTGCAGCTCTCTGCTCTGGCATTCCTCCACTGCTAACCTCTCTGCCCTTTCCTTGCTTTCCCCACTCTGAGGACTCACAGCATCCTTCTGATTTGTTCACTTGGACCCATCAACCTTCACATTTGTCATCTGCAGCCTACATCATCCAGAAAAGCTGTACTCTTTCTTCGTAGTTTCTGACACCATCAGCACTCTACTTTGCCAAATGGTTGTAATTGTGGTAGAAGGAGTTGTACCAAACCTTGTGTCCGGAGGGAAGCTGTCACTGCTGCAAAACCTATTGTGAGAGACACTGGAGGGAGAAGGGACAGGACGGGGTGCTCCTGCTGGGCAAGTGAAGTAACATTTAGCAATTTCTGAAATTACTCATGATGTCATTTTTATTTTTTGAAGGCGTTAGAAAATAAAGTTGTGGGTTTTGTTAACAGGAAAAAGAGGATTTATTATCCTTTTTTGACCCTAGTGGTTAGCCAAAGTTTAGATTGTTTCAGTTAATTCTTTACTGACAGGATCGTTTCAAAACCTAGCTGTGTATTTACAAAGCGCAGGCACTGTCTTCTTTGCTTAACATGAGGAAACACTTTTCTCGCAGCTCCAAGCTCTTTTCCAGCTAGTGGTTCCTGCAGTTGGTACTACCAGGCAATAGCCGTCAATGAGTTTTGCCTACATAGCTCAGTTCCCTAGGAAGACTTGCGTCATGTGCCTGCGTTTTGGATGGTGGCTCCTATTGTTCTGGATAGTTGATTCCATAAAGGACATTAATTGTTCCCTTTTGCTTAACAGGAATGAATAGGGAAACAATACCTTCCATTTCCAACAAGCTTTAACATGACCTATGATGGAAGGAACTTCATAAAAAGCCAGTGGTCTTCCAATGGTGTTGATTTTTCAAGAAGGAGCGAAGTCAGTCTGAAAACTACTTTTCTTCACTACTTTCTTTCACAAGTAAAGCACAGTTGATCATGTGGTGTCTTCATCCTGTAGACATCCCAGCTCTGTGGAAGCCCTGGCAAAGCAGAGTTAAGCCTTTCACTAGCAATAATATGGAATTCTACTAATGGAAGCAATTTTAACTAGGGTCAAGACTTTTAAAGATTAATCTGCTGGTTAGGCTTCTCAGCTGAAAAGTAGAAAGTAGTACATTGTACCTTCTCTTTTTTTCAAAGATTTGTAAGTGAGCTGTCTCTAATGAGAAGGTTAGGGAGACAAGGAGTTAATCTGGGAACTAGAGTTGGCTTCAACGACATTCAGAAATTTACACATCCTTTTGCACAACATACAAATCTTTCAGTAGGTCTGTGGAATTCCAAAAATGCGTGTGGCAACCACTGACTCCAGCTCCTGGCTCCAGAGCTTTGCTTCTCCTCCATGTGGGAACATCTCATGGTCTTTTACAGCCATTTTTATCATGGGGATGATGTGGTTTTTCCTCCCTCCATGCAGACTGGTCCATACTACAGACCTGAACACATCTCTGAGAACCTGAGGTAAGTGACACAGGTCTGAGCAGACCTCCTGTAGTCTGCTCACATTTTTTATTATGTTGCCCAACATCGTTGCTCTTAACCCCATTCAAACACAGCCATGCCTTACAGACCAGCCAGTCACCATCACCATATTTCTCCACTTGCAATTCTCTTATTTCTACATGGTGTAACACACCATGGGACAAGGTGTCCCTTAGGACACACAAAGGGATGAGGGCTGGTGTTGCAATGACTTCCACTAGCAACCATCAGCAATTACCACTGTGCCAGCTTTTCTGTAGTAATCTCAGGCTTTCAAGCGCTTACTAACTAGTCAAGAATCCATTCTTTGGCTGAAATTTGACACATGAAATAGGAATTTATTAGGAATACCATTGCACCTTTTTTCACCCAGAGGAATCTGGTGGTTTTCTGTTCTTGTTTTGGGGATTCATGTTCTCATTTTGGAGATTCCTTCTGGTTAGTGTAAATGTAAGAGTAATTCAAAGCATATTGACATATTCTTGTGCTTTCCTGTCTCTAAGAGCTTTATTAATGGGCTTAGAGAGCTTGTCACTTGTTAATCTCTATGTGTCATACAAAAAAGAGATTGCTATTATATGTGGTTTAGTTTCTGTTTTAATTTCTTGCTGATTTATCTCCTCTTGAGTATAGGCTTGCAACAGCTGCTGTTGCAGGCTTATTACCCATAACCTACATCTGCATTTGCACAACAAAATGGAACAAAAGCAGTGGATTGAACATGTCTTTCTGGATAAAAGTGCGCTTAATTATCTATTGCCTTTTACTTGGGTGGAACAAGAACAATGACTTTACATCGTTGTATCATGCCATGCCATTGTATGTCATGTAAGAAGCTCTACCCAATGCAAAGCAGTGGTAGGAGAGCCTGGTGGCATCGTACAGCTCCAGAGTCCTGTGACTCTTTGTGATCCAAGATTCATTCAGGTCCATCTCAGACCTGAGTGGTATTATTTTTTTCTTTAACATTTTGTAATAATGAAGACATACTTCACTAAAAAGAAAAAAACTTCAAAGCTGACTTGGTACAGGCCAATGAGTTATGATAAAATTATTCTTTTTAAGCGATAATTCTCATGAGAACTTGCTGCATACATAAAAATGTAGCATAGCTTGTTATGTGTTAAGTTTGTACTCCAGAATATTTTGTTAGAAACTAGTGATCTCTCCTCTCAGATGCAATTAATAGAAATTTCCTGTAGCATATGTGATGTAAGTAATAATGCTCTATACATTTATTATTAATTTCGTTCCTGGTTAGTTTTGTTGCCCTTAGTCCAATAATAAACCTTCAGTTGTTCAAATCTGAGAAGATTATTTTTGCTACCAAAAGGCTGAAAAAATTCATAGCATTTGTAAGTGGGGAAGTAGCTCTGCTTTGGTAGATTCAGACTCCACTAATGATTAGCTCTTGGTACACAATAACTTAGAGCTTGTCCAAACAGCAGTTTTTGCAAAATTTGGCTTTGCACTTACAATGCCTGAAGTCATTCGCACCACTAAATCCATAAATAGCCACTCTTAGGCCAACAAAAATACATACGCATATGTGTTTTCTTTAGGTTTTATTTCAACCAGACAAATCTTCTGATGCAGTTTGAGCAGCAGCTCAACCTGAGGCAGAGGCCAGGAGCCCATGGTGGAGGGTGGGAAGGACAATGGACTGCATCAAGCACGACAGCTGAACGAAACACTTGTTGGTCTTTGCCCTTAGTGTGCAGCAAGCGAGAGGGAGTGACCTCTCATCTAGAAAAAGTATTTGGTGAGAAATAGCAAGCATGCTATAAATTAACACCCTTGCCGACCTAATGGAAACCTTCCTGCCTTAACAACCTGCTAGATCAGGTTGTGATTGATCCCACCACCCAGCAGTGCTCCCTACCAGTGAGAAAATCTGTGTATGCTGTGACGGATGGGTGGAAGTGAGTGCACTGAGAGCAGCTCTCCCAGCCAAAGACCTGGCTGTGTCCACAGCTTGCCCCACAGCACCGCGATTGCTGGGTGCTGCACCTGTGCCTGTGCTGCAGCCATGGGAGATCTGCCGCCAGCAAGAGCACAGCTGAGGTTCATTAGAAGGAGCTGTGATTTAAACAAATCGTAAATGGCCTGAGCACGCTGTGCTTCTGCTGGACTCAGCTCGGTCTTTGCCTCTATTACCAGGGACCTGACTACAAAGATGTAGCTCCTTTCATGCGATGTCCTGCCAGGCTGGATCACAAGTGTGGTACTGAGACCATGAGTCTACTCCTGTATCCACCATTGGGTCCTCCTCTGCATCTCTGTGGGGGACATCAGGCCCTCTTCGTTATTATAAGGAATTCTGTACAGTGAACTGCTAAACTCTCCAGCATCTCAGCCATCTGGGAGACGGCTATAAAGGCAATTTTTCTGTCAGCTCTTTCTCATGCCACTTCTGTAGATGTGCATGTATAATCCCACCCAGGGCTCTAGGCTAGGAGATTGTTTTGTTATAATCAATGACAGGTTTGCTAAAAATTAGTGTCATGCTGATGTCATTTTATATACAATTTTGAGGGACACTGTCTGAGAGGTCGCAGGTGGGGAGTTAGGAAGCTCCACGCAGTGGGATCAGATGAGGAGGCACCAGGAGGTTTTTGGTCTCCTTTAATACTGGTTTGAATCTGCCCTCGGCAGTCCTGACAAAAAGTTGTTTCCAGCAGCTTGGCTTGCAGGAATGAACTGGGAGGATCAGCCCAAGGCTGGCCTTTGCTGTCAAGAAAAGGTATTTTATACACAAGCCTTCTGCCAGTGCAAACAGTGGAGGAAGGGTTTTTCCTTCAGACAGGGCTAACCAAGGTGAGAAGGAGCAGGGAGAGGTGGCCATGCTCACCTTGCTGATGTGCCCACTAGGAGGATGAGACCAGGACCTTGTCTTTACATTGGATTTTATACTGCAAAGAGCTATTGCATGGTTGTTCTCCAGTGAGGAAACAAGAGCTTTTCCAACAGCAAAACTTAGGGAGCAGTTTCTAGTGTCCACAGGGCTAGGTACTCCTGGTGCTGCTTCTGCTGGAGGCAAAGGGCGGGTGGGGTTGGGGAGGCACAAATACACTTGCAGGTAGGTAGCTGGGCTTTTGGGAGCTGCTTTAAAACATTTTGACAAAAAGTGCTTTCCTCTCTCCCTTGTACCTCTCCTGCCCTTAAGCAGCAGATTTCAGCATGGACAACCTCTGTTCTTGGACCCTGTATTTTCAGAGCATGCGAATCTTCTGCTGTGGTTGTGTTTCTTTGGGTCAATAATTTCTGCTGCTGCCAGTGTTGCTCCCCTGCTGCTCCCCCATGCTGTGCTGGTAGCAGGGGAGCCTGGGGGGAGGCAGCCCAAGTGACATTTCCCCTTCCAGTGACATTTCCCCTTCCAGTACCGAAAGAAGACCTACAGGAGAGATGGGGAGGCGCTCTTTATCAGGGAGTGTAGTGACAGGACGAGTGGTAAAGGTTTTAAGCTGAAAGAGGGTAGATGTAGATTGGATATTAGGAAGAAATTTTTTTCCTGTGAGGGTGGTGAGACACTGGAACAGGTTTCCCAGAGAAGCTGTGGACGCCCCATCCCTGGAGGTGTTCAAGGCCAGGCTGGATGAGGCTTTGAGCAACCTGGTCTAGTGGAGGGTGTCCCTGCCCATGGCAGGGGGGTTGGAACTTGATGATCTTTAAAGCCCCTTCCAATCAAACCATTCTGTGATTCTATGGTTCTATTACTAACTGCACAGGGCAGGGGACAGCCCCGGGATGGGGTCATAGAAGAGAACCCCCAGAAAAGAGGGTGTTTCATGGAGATCTGGTGGGGTAGAAGAAGGAAATGAGAGGGACCAACAGGCAGGTGCATTGGGTTTGGTGGTGCTCTGCTTTGTTACAGCTACTTTTGGTAGAAAGGAGTTATATCAGTGGAGAATGTATAGCAGAAACCTCAGTCATGGGCCTGTCTGTCTAACCTGGTCCCTGGGGCAAATGGCTGTGCCAGCCTGCCAGCAAGGGCTTCCCATGTGCGAGAGGCTGCAACAAAGGAGCAGGGTGCTGGAGGAAAGAGAGATTTTGGTACACATATAAAAAGGAAGAAGCTGCCACAGCGTTTCCTCTATTGAGCAAGAGGCAGTTCAGCTCTGTGCAGCTGAACTCTGCGGGTCCTGGAGCCAATCTCCAGCATCAAGCAGAGGTGCTGGAGCTGGGAGAGCCCCCGGGGGAGCGGAGGCAGGTGCCGATGACAAGGAGCAGTGCAGGAGCTACTACCACCAATGCACCCCCTTCCGTTCCTTGCTGGTTTTCTTTTTTTCCCCCCCTTTAAGAAAAACAGTTTGTCATTGGGTTCATATTTGGGAGAAAGGAAAATTTGTTCACTGAGCACCAGTTTATATTATTTTTCCTGTGTTTCTAGGTGGAGGCTTAGACCAGGGCTATTTATAAGGACAGTGTTAAATCTGAGGTCAGGCCTTGTTGCTGGCTGTGATGGCAGGCAGAAGGTTTCCCCTCTAATCCTACTTTTGCATCTCTTTTGTCCACACAATTCAAGATGAAATGTTCCTGTTCTGTTCATGGCTTGGTTTTACACTTCTGTTAAACAAGAAAAAAAAAGTGCTATGTATTAGTGTTTACTTATTCTTCATCAGACATGACCTTACACGCGTAGAAAGTGCTTTATACCCTCCTTAAAAAAAGTGCAAAAGCAAGTTGGAGTCATACCAACCTAGAGGCAAAAGCTACCAGGAAGATAAAATGTCATCCAAACACAGCAGCGACCGCGCACAGGACAGGGCCAGAAGCAGCTCTCCAGCAGCGGCAGCCTGCCAAAAGTCAGGTGCTCCTGCTGCCATCAAGCTTTTGGTTTTTTTAACTGTGTCACTTGAAACCCAGCTGCGAGCATAATCCTAAAGGAAAGGCAGGGCAGAGGAGGGCAGGGGCAGCCCTCCCACCAGGCTGTCTCCTCACAGCTCCACCTCCGCCTGCCCTCTCCCAGCTGCCCACATTGACACATAGCTGTGTTTAAACACCTCTCTCCTCCCGTCTTCTGCTGGGGCTTTTTCACAGAAACCTCCGCCTTTTGGCTGGTGAGCAGGGAGAAGATGAGCACTTCTCATGGCTTTCTTTGTTCCGAGGGACAGAGGCTCTCCAGACCTCTAATGGCATCTTAATTATCCTAATTCAAATAAATCTCTTTCAAGCCTTTCTCTATTGAAATGAGTAATACCTCATACATCAGATGTCCATGCTAGAGCCGAGAGGATTTCGCATTTGTAGATATGCAGGAGGAAGTGCAACGAAAGGAACAATTTCCTCAGTGACTGTACCTACTGAGGACTGTGCTTATGTTAAGCCTGGCTATCATGTTTCAGCCCGGTGCAGCGTGCCACCCATGCAAGACTGTTTATTTTTCCGTGGACTGTACCTCTGGGAACTTTCCTGATTTCTAGGTGCTGCTTGGCTCACACAAGTGTCCAGGTCCTGACCAAGCCTTGCTTCTCCAGTGGGTTTCCCCCATGTTGCTGCCCATCAAGGGTACCCGTGAGGTTGTTTTGATGAAGAGGTGCAAGGACTGCTGCAAGACGGGGGAAAAAAATTCAATGCCTCCAAATATCTGTTTGCTTTTTAAGCTTCTGCCTACTGTTTTGGAAGGTAGCTATTGTATGCTGGGAGCTTTCAAATCCTTCCCCTGCTCCACATGGTGTTATCTCCCTTTTCTGCACCAGGCTGGCACTGCCTGGCATTTCCAAAAACGTGAATCTCTGTGTTGGTGGAACCCCCATAACTATGTTAACTTTTGGGCACCACATGTAGTGTTACAAGGTTTAGTCCTTAGTTGTATGAACAGTTGGACAGCATTGATACTAGGTGGTGTAACGGTCTCCCCTTATACTTTGATAAGGATGTGTCCACTGCAAAGAGCAATAACGTGACAATTTTTCAATGGCTCTTACAAGGAGCAACAAAGAGAAGGAGAATTTGCCTTTAAAGACATAAAACTGCCCTTCTGAGCAGTTTGTGGCACACAGCCACAGAGCAGCGCCCGGCAGTCTCCCATCCAGCAGTGCCGGGCGGGTGCCTGGATGACAGCTTCAGCTGCGCTCACCACCACCAACCCAGCTCCCAAGTCTTATGGCCACAGCAAATAATGGAAAATTTTGCATTATGGAATATGTAACTCACTTGAGGCCGAGCTCTACAGAGACTGCTTAGCTCACTTTGCATGCCCCCTTGTCTTGCTAGTCCTTTTCTGAATAGAAAAAAAAGAACAACCCCAGAAAAAAAGGAAGTTATTCCTCTGGAGTGCTTTCATGAGTGCTATTTGTAAATCCTTTCAATTAGTTCTTCCCGTCATGGAAGCCCGGGAGGTCAATATGTGCTCTTTGTGGGGTGTTTGCAATGAGACATGGCCACATCTGTGGAATATTTCCATCTTGGACATGATTCCTGCCCCTCCGCTGTGTCAGAAATAGGCCCGGCTGGCAGAAACCAAGCCTTTCAAAGCAACCATCAGTTTTGTATATCTGTGATTTTCTTTTTTAGGTTTTGTGTTGTGTTTTTTTTTTTCTCTCCTCTAATTAACACACAGAAGACTTCTCCAATTAGCCCTGGGTGACTTATGGCTTAGTCACTTCTGTTGAATACTCTGAAAAGTCACTGCAGCCGCAAGGAAGGGTTTACCAAGTTTTAAAGGAAAAATGATCCTGCCCTCTAGCTGCTGAGCGCACGCACGTCGCCGCCTCCTTGGCTTTCCTACAGCAGGAAAGACTTAAAATCAGTTTTGCTTCCTCCTCTCATGCTTCCTGGGCTCTGCTGTCCCTTGCCCTGCTCAGGGGCTCCAGCTGGGTTTGCTCTGCAGTTCCTCTGCAGAGACATGAGCACCTGGACAGCCATTTACTGATGAAGTACAACTGCGTGACTTTTGCATAGTACGGCTGATTCTCCAAGCCACAGGGCAGCAGTTTGTGGTATAAGTTCACCTGCATTGCCTTCAGCACAGTGAGGAACCAGTTCTTGAAGGGCAGGACCGTTTCTTGCAGCCCTCAGAGCCTGGTGATGCATAGCACCTGAGGTCAGCACCTGAATTCAAACCAGATGTCAGATAAGGACCACAGCAAAAATAGGTTCAAGCACCAGTTTAAATATTTATATAGATATTATTTGGATAAAACAATCTTAAAAAATGCAGGAGAAAGCAAGACGTCAACTGTATGCCAGAGGGCTGATACACTAAAAGCATAATACCCCTGAACTGCTGTAAAGATTCAGCATTTTTGGGTTTTAAAACCAACTGATGTTTATAGTTGCTTATATATACTGGCACAAAGGCAGGTGGCACTGTACGAACAGATTGCTGTACAAAGCAGAGCCAGGGGCCATGGATTAAGAAGTTAATGGCTAGAGGCATGTACTGCTTCAAGAAGTGGGGTGTACCTTGAAGATCTTCTGATTTCAGGACTGAGTAATTAAAACAACTGCGAGGAGATGTTAACTTGAAGTGTGACTGGATAAAGAAGTAGTTTAGAAAAAGCAGAGGAAAGAGGGAAGGTTGTACTCTAAGGATCTTTCCATGGTGTTTCCTCACTTTCTGTTTGTTGTTGTGGAGTTCATCTAAAAGGCCCAGAATGCAAGATCAGGCGCTGAGCATATCATAATGTAAGAAAAAAAGGAGGAGAAAACAGGAATGGAGAAGGGGAAAAAAAGGAACACTTCTGCCCTTCTCTTTCTGGGCAATTGTTTTATGTATTCGGCTTGGTTACACTGGTAAGGGGCAAAATTATATTAGGAGTGTCAGCGTGGTTCTTTCTTTGCTGTCCATGATGAAGCCTGGCAGTGCCCATTCATAAACACAAAGTAATTTCTCCAAATGGTCTGAAAGGGAAAAATGGTAAACCATGTCAGAAATGTTGAAAGAGGCGCTTTTTTTTTTTTTTTTTTTTTCCAGAAAAGTCAGAGAGTTTGTTCCAGAAAAGGAAAACACCTGGCACTTTCACAATGGACTGTTTTCTAGTATTTTAGCCTAAAGAAGAGAAGGCTCTGGGGAGACCTTATAGCAGCCTTCCAGTACTTAAAGGGGGCTACAGGAGAGATGGGGAGGCACTCTTTATCAGGGAGTGTAGTGACAGGACGAGCAGTAATGGTTTTAAGCTGAAAGAGGGTAGATTTAGACTAGACATTAGGAAGATGTTTTTCACTGTGAGGGTGGTGAGACACTGGAACAGGTTTCCCAGAGAAGCTGTGGATGCCCCATCCCTGGAGGTGTTCAAGGCCGGGCTGGATGAGGCTTTGGGCAACCTGGGCTAGTGGGAGGTGCCTCTGCCCATGGCAGGGGGGTTGGAACTAGTTTATCTTTAAGGTCCCTCCCAACCCAAACCATTCTATGTTTTTATGTTTGTATGATTTGCAATGAAACGCAATAAATGAATGTTTAGGGAAAGTGTCTTCTTTTTTATTGCTGCCTCTGCCTAAAGAAAGTGCTGGAGATAACATGGATCAGGTCCAGATCCTTTGTTTGCCTGGAGTGACTTGGATGCCCATTGCCCAAATTCAGTGGTGATAAAGTTTTTTCCATTATTAACTGCAAATACATGCTCTGTGTCCTGTGACAAGGCACCCTGGCTGGAAATGGGCTCATCCCGAGTCACTGTGATGCTGGCAGTCCTTGAGTGGTTTCCATTGACCTCTTCAGCAGACACCATGTCACTTTGTTGGCATCACTTAGGGGCTGACCGAGGCACAGAGGTATTTATTAACACAGTGGTTAGGCCACTGTTCTGCGAAGGGAGCAAGACTAATCGAATTAACTCTTTTTGAGACAAAACATAGTTTGTAACCAAAACTTACTGTTCCTCAGAGGAACAGCCTAACCATAAGGCTATGGTGTTACATCTTTTGTCTGAATGAAAATGGCTGTAGGGAACTCAATTTAACTGTTGAGCTGAACAATAAAATCATTCCTGGCCCCTGTGTAAGAAGCTACTAAGAGGAAAAGAGGAAGACCACTTTAAACCTTTCTGGTTTAACTTTTTTCTTGAAAAACCTGGATTTTAACTAACCTACAAATTTTGTGGCAAGTGTCTGCCATCACTGAATGCTTGAAAAAAAAAATACCACTTTCTCCCACACCAGGTATTTGGTCAAGGTGGTGGGACAAAGGGGTAAGGAGGGCAGCCAAAGGGGTCGGGCTCAGGGACGGCTTTGAACATGA
Organism: Pterocles gutturalis; assembly: GCF_000699245.1. NCBI lineage: Eukaryota > Metazoa > Chordata > Aves > Pterocliformes > Pteroclidae > Pterocles > Pterocles gutturalis. The sequence continues at coordinate 49,919 of NW_010132979.1, read as the reverse complement.
TGGGCAAACAGGGGACACCCATAAGCAAAGCCCAAGGTGGTGGAAATTTCCTGTGGGGGTCTCTGAGGGTGCAATGAGGTGTGAGAACTTGCTGGGGCTGATGAGAGGTGGCTCTTGGGATGGGCCATCACAGGAGAGGTTTGCAGTGGTGCCGGGGGTGTATTGCAGTGCACAGCACCTCAGCTTGCTTCTTCAATAGCAAGGTGGACATGCATGGAACAACTGGCAGAAGCGTTATGTCTGAAAGTAATGTTTAATGAGTAATTTTCCACTCCGGAAGCCACTAGGTGGCATATGAGGTGTAGCAGAAATGAAGCACAGTAGCTGGAGGCAGAAATGCTCCTCAGTAGTCAGGCATGGCAGCAGGGGCCATCGCCCAGCCCAGGCATCGTTGCACAAGAGCCAGCTCATTGCAGTAACTCCATATTCTAACGTGTCACAAATGTGTGGGTGTTGTGCATTTTTTTATCTTTAAAAAAGGAAAAAAAAAAAAGTAGGGTTTTGTGGGACATGGTATATTAACAGGCAGGAACCAGCCCCCGGTTCTCCCAGAGTGCCTCTGTCCTCCTTGGGGTGCAAACTGGGGGAGTAGCCACCCAGGCAGGCCATGTCTGAGCCTTTGTAGCCTTTACCAGTTACCTCCAGCTGTGTTTTCACTTCAAATTTAAACAGAGTGTTATTTTATGTGAACATTCACCAGATAGGAATTTATCCCTGGACAAATATATTTAATAAAAGGTCACTGAACATTAGTCTCTACTTACATTGCAGGGGACAGTGCTGAAACAGTTGTCCAGCTGTCACCTCTGTCTTGTGTTGAACCATTTGGTCACTTTCTTGTGGGTTTTTTTTTATTGTTGTTTGGTTGCTTGTTTTTAATGCTTGAGTTGAACAAACTCCAACAAAGAATCCATGCAAACCCAGCTGACTAATCAAGGCTACTTATTTCTAGTGATGGGACACAAATATATCTTTGTTTCGATAGCTAAAAGCATCTTCTGCAACATGCTTTTGATTCATTCCTCCAATGGTATTTGCAAGTAATGCCATAGAGGTCTCTTAAATTCCCCCAGTCCAGCGTTGGCGTATACCAGCTCAGAAACAACCCTGTGCATCTTGGTCCTCTGAATCACTTGGTCATGGCACAGGATGATATTTTCTCCCAGCTATTCAGCTTGCAGGAATATTGTCATTTGGAAGATAAAACTTAGTTAATCAACTGATGGAATAATGTGTTGAAAAATACGAAAATTAAAGGGTACCTCTACAAAAAAACATGGAAGCATAAGTAGCCTGGGCTCTACGTGGGAAGATACAGGTTCCACCTTCTGCTGAGTCCTGGTCTCTAGGAAGAGAGAGGAAGAGAAGTGCTTTGAAAGGCAAAGATAGGGATTAGGCTTCCTTCTGTGCTGGGCATCCTTTGTACAACTATCCCTGACCACCCTTGAAAGCTGGACGTGTGAAAGGTGAGGGCAGGGAGATGTTCCTGCTCTACTGCATGCAATGAGAACCCAGCCCCTAATTTGATTATGAATTACAGGGTCCCTTCATTAGCCCTGGAGATGGCTTGCTGCCTTCATCTTTCTGCCCCAGGCAGTATGTGAGAAGTGTTGGCTGGATTTTCTCCATCTGAGTCCAACACAGCTATCAAGGACCATCAAGACTTTTATGCTTTCTGCTACTTGAAGTCTTGAGTGGATTTATAAATGAAGCAACAATTTAGAAGATTTAGGAAAGATTTGCTGGTTTGACTACATGTGCTTTTTCAGCAAAAAGACTACTTAGGGCTTTTCAAAGCAAACCGAAGTGGTTGCTGTTGTAATTTCAGCATTAGCTGTCAAAGGATCCCTCTTGGTTGCATTCTTGTTCCTTTGGTACATTGGCCTGTGTGGCTGGCTTTTGTCTCTGAAGTTCAGAAGAATCTGTAGAACTGAGTAAAAAGGTGAAGGGAATTCAGTCACCTTAAAAACCAGAACTAACCCCCAACGAAGCAAGCTATTTAGTAATTCCTGTCTGAATTTCTCCTTTTGTCTAAGGATTCAGGCTGTAACAATAGGGGGTAGGGGCTCTATATTTTTTTTTCTAGTTTGAAGTAAATAGCTCTGTTTTGTGGGAGCAGTGATAGACCTATTCCATGCTATTTAGATTAGCAGTAAGAAAACATGCACAAAAATGTTAAGGTAGGATTGGATTTACTGTGAAGAGAGAAGGTGCTAAAGGAGCCCAAACTGCCTGTTTGCAATAACTGTTGTCTCCTGCTGTTGTGGTTAAACCCGGCAGGCAGCTAAACACCACACAGCTGTTCGCTCACTCCCCCGCAGTGGGACTGGGGAGAGAATTGGAAAAAAAGTAAAACTTGTGGGTTGATATAAAGACAGTTTAATAGGACATAAAAGGAAGGGAAAATAATAATATTGAAAAAATAATATACAAAACAAGTGGTGCACAATGCAGTTGCTCACCACTTGCTAACTGATGCCCAGACAGTCCCCGAGCAGCTGCCCCTGGCCAGCTCCCCCCAGTTTTATTTTTCAGCAAGTTCAGCATGACACCATATGGTACGGAATATCCCTTTGGCCAGTTTGGGTCAGCTGTCCTGGCTGTGTCCCCTCCCAGCTTCTTGTGCACCACCACCCTTACTGGCAGGAGCAGTATGAGAAGCTGAAAAGTCCTTGACTTAGCGTAGGCACTGCTCAGCAACCACTAAAACATCAGTGTGTTATAACATTCTTTTAATCCTAAATCCAAAACACAGTGCTACACCAGCTACTGGGAAAAAAATTAACTCTGATCCAGCCAAAACCAGGACACCTGTGCTCTACTTGCTTCTGGCATGTTGCCCTCTCCCTCTCTTCTGCAGAGTGCTTCAGCTCTGCCAACAGGTGCTTCCTCAGCTGAGGATCCATCTACTGCTCCAACCCTGTCAGTTAATGAGCATGCCTTGGTTCATGTCAATTAAAGGACAACTAACTCACCAACTGGTGTCCCAGACCATGCAGTAAGAAGTAGGAAAACATTGTATTGCCTACAGTAAAAGAGGGTTTACTCATAAATGCATTTATTTTTGACATGACAATGCTTTATGCTATAGCCACACAGGCACAGATAATTCCTTGTAGCAGGAACAGGTCTTGGAGCAAAAGCCCCCATGAGGAACACTCAGATGGAGATGGTTTAGATCTCACAGATGTCTGAGAAATCAGAAGTGTCCACCGTCCACTTGAGGATGAGCCCAAACTCCTGGGGCCTTTGCTGTTTAACAGAAAGGTCACAGAGATCTTTCTTATCTCCATAATAGCCTAGAGGTCACCAGAAAGGCATTTGGTGGGCAGTGACAGACCAAGAGTCAGTCCCTGTTCATGCCTGGTTTCAGTCTGCACCCATCAGGATGGGATAAGGCATGCCAAGGGGGCTCCCCTTCCTTGAGGAGAGCAGTTCCACCTTGTTCTGTTTAAAGTTTATTATCAGAAAGCTCAGCCTTTGCTTTCCTACAGCCTGGCTGCTCCCCTCCCCGCAGGCTGTCTGCTCTCCGAGAACCGGGGATGGTCTCTCTTGTCTGGAGTAGAGATTGTGTGACCACATTTTTGTAGTACTGTGACTTTAGGTTGGTTGCCTGGAGTAGTACCTTCAAGTTTTGGACATTTGTCTTCTAATTATTAACTTAATCAGTTCCAAACCTTGTCACCTGCAGCTGGCTTTTGACAGCAAAACAGGCTGCTGGCTGGGTGCTAGTAGGTGAAGAAACACAAAGTGGACTAGAGGAGGAGACCCCACACTGATCATAAAGAAGGATGCTACAAAGGACTGGCCAGGACCTCAGGTCTGAGCTGTGGCCATATCACGTATGACTTCTGCAGGGTTTTGGCTACACAAGCTGGGCTTACAAAACCCCAGCAGGTATGAGAAGAGGGTTTTTCTGCTGCTATTGCAACACCGGTGGTTCCACAAAAAATTTTAGCTGAACTCATTACTGTTCCACTCAGACTCCTTGAAGAAAGGTCATTCTGGCCTCACTTCTGGAAAGAGTTTATTTGCTCACAAGAAGCTGGTGGCCTGATCCAACCTCAGCAATGTAAGGCACATATAGGGAGGGGCTCTGGTCTTTGGCCTGAGGCCGCACCAGCAATGAGGACATGCCTGCAGCACTCTGTCAGCAGGGATGGTATTTTTCTGCAACTACAACAACAATATTCTTTTTCTGAAAATTTTCTAGTGTTGACTGAGAGAGTTGTCTTGACCTGCACTCTTAGCCAAAACAGCTAATCTGGTAAAACTTTGCAAAGCAGAGGATGATCCAGAGTTTGCACTTTGATATTGCAGTAGAAATGTTTCTTACGACTGTGGGAGAAGAATAAGGTTCCTCAGGCAGTGCTAGGTTTGGGTGGCATTTCAGTGAAGAAGCTCATGATCACACGTGTTTAATTTTCCACTTGAAGGTTTTAGTGCGTGTTGCTAGCTAAACGGTCAACTTTGGTTTTCTGAGCACTGTGTTGGTACAAAGCAGAGGCAGCTCACTCACTGAACAGAGGGCAAGAATCTGCAGGTCTTCTTCACAGGAAGGTCCGTAATTTAAAGAATCAGAATGAGATTTCAATTTTAAAAGATTTGGATGCATTCAAATTTTGCATGTTGAATGCTGAAATGTTTTGAATGTGAATGCTTTGAATGCTGTAATATTTTTATTAGACTATGAAATAAAAATGTTCTGTTCTGGCAGTGCTAAAATAGAACTTCCAGCCTTACTCAAGTGGGTTTTTACATTTTTTTCCTATGAAATGTCACTGAAATGTCTGGGTTTCAACACAACTGTGTTTTCCCATGCACGCCATTCTACTAGAAAATTTTCAGCTCTTTCTAGCTATGACTATTGGCTATTATAGAATCAATCCATCTATCTGCTCTTTTTTGCTCTAAGAAATTTCCTCAACCACAGCATTTTAATGAAAGCTGCACTGATGCATTTATGTTTGAAATCTGGTCTTACTTGCAGTGTGCTATATTCTGAAAGAGTATTATCATTACAATAAAAACTATCTTTTGTTTCATCTGTGACCTACTTTACAGTAATTTCTATCAAAAAGTATAAATATCTGCTGAATAAAACTCTATACATTACACTTTTATCTTAATGTTTTAAATTAACAATGAATTAAACTCTCAGAACGCCAGCTGGCACCTAAGGTGATACTCGTTGCATATTTTGGGCAACTGAGGACCTGGGGCAGTGCGGGTCTGACACGCTGGGTTTGTCACCCCAGCAGCCTGCAGCAGAGCTTACGAGACCATCAGCAGCTGCCTGATTTCCCAGAAGCTCAGGACAGTTTCATTTCAATATATGGGTGCCTCCTCCTGAATTTAGTCATAAAGTAACTGGGGGGAAAAAAAAACCTCTTCTGGGATGAAGACTGCGGAAAGCCTTAAGATGTTTTGCACTTCCTCAGTTCCCATACAATCTTATCTGTACATGTGATGCAATGTTTTACTGTAAAACTTATGAGATTCAAATTGCAGTGTGCCAGGAAGCGAAGCACAGTGAAGCAGTAAAGAGGAAAAGGAGAGAAGTCAAAACAGTTCCAGATCCTCTGCTTGTCCTTGAGTTCCTCTGCCAAAATGTGGTCCTCGTACTGCCCTGTATTTTTAATTTCCTTTATCATGAGCCGGAAGAGCTGGACAGATACCAGGAGAACTGATACACTCACTGTGCCATGCAGAGGCACAGTAAATGGGAATAGTCATAGTGTCCTGACAACTGTACTGAATACACAAGGTGAAGGAGAGAAAGACTCTGCTGAGTAATCGTTCTGTAACTCTACACGGAAGAAGTGACAGAAGATGAAACATTTTTCCCCTTGGAAATTTTATTATTTTAGGGGGTCTTATTCTCCTCCTGCGATGATGTGGTAGCAACCTGCTATAAACATGAACAGCACAATGAGTCCTAGTCAGGAACAAACCTCCTTAAGCCACAGAACAGAAGTGCCTCTTTAAGTGCGTTTATACCATCTCAGTGCAGTGATTAGATTTGCTGAAAAAAAATCTCAAGGGGTTTTCATTCCTTTTTTCTTTTTGTTGTTGTTTCTTTTGTTTGTTGTTTTGTTTCATTTCTTGCATTCTGGCAGTTGAAGTTGATCGTAATGGTAGCAGCCATAGAGTGTAATTACTATAGTTGCTGTTCTGATTTTGGTTCCTTGAAGGCAAAGCTTTTATGAGCTGAAAATCTGGGGCACTCTGGTGAGTGCTTTCCTGGCTTCCAGAGAGCGGTCAGCAGTGACAGCTAAAGATCCTATCTATTATTTATCAGCTTTATCATAATTTTGAGTTTTGCCCTTTATGTCACGCAGGCAGTAGAGTGGTGTAAAAACACTTCTGCATGGGAAATTATTTAACATCACATGGACTGATCCAAAAATAAACCTGACCAGGTACAGGGAATATGGACAATAGAGGCTTTATGGAAGAGGTGGACTGCCAGATGCTGGGGCTTCTTTATTGACCACTCCTCATGATATCTTTCATTTTTTAAAAACTGGAACATTCATCCATGCTGAAAATCAGAAAAGGCACTTTTATTGCCTGTTTCTGTGGAGGATGGTGTGCAAGCGTGGGCTAGACACTACTGTTATTACTAGGAGTGGTACGCCAGCTTGGAAAAATGACCTTTTTAGGACTGATCCTGGGTTATATTTCCGTGGAAAAACCTGGCTGCTCCCCTGTCACTCCAGGACACCCTGTTCATGGGAGCAGTGTGCCTCCTCCCAGCCTGGACCCAGTACCCGATGTGCACCAGGAGGTGCTGGTCCATGGCAGTCCCCATAAGAAAGGCACTCAGACTCTGTAAAGTATTATTTAAAATGCTGTTTATTAGGGCTAACACTATAAAGATAAAACAGCACAGATAATCTTACATCCCTTTAGGTGCCAGGAACCCCAAGCTGTGCACCCACACACAGCACGCCTTGCAGACCCCTCTGCAGAGAGGGAATGACCCCAGTTTGGTCATTTGAGCTGCTACATTATTTTCTTAGAACATAACTCTTCTCATCATTTCTACTGTCAAACAGAAAGGATGTTGGCATCACAACTTCTTGCTGCACTTTTGGACAAAGGCAAGGCCACGCTGGCAGCATAATTGCTGGTACCAAGTGGGAGCTGCCCAAGGCTCCTGCATTACAACCAGCCAGCGAAGCTTGTCCTGTGGCCATGGGGTACCCCAGCACAGGCACACAGTGCACACATGGGCTATCTGCTCCGTGGGTCATGAGGTCCTCTGTGCATGGTGGTCCTTCAATCAGGATCCCTGCACTGAGGCTTCCCCACACCCTGGTCTCTTACAGAAGCTGGCCTGGCCAGCAGTACTGCAGGTGGTCCAGGCTCCCAAGCGGGACCCCCAGCAGCACCCTGGCACTGCAGACCCGCTCCGTGCCATGGCATTATGTGCCAATTGTTCTGCAATCATGTGCCAGGCTGCCAGCAGTGGTAATTACGGCTCCAGGATATGGGCCTCTTGCTGTGAGATCACTGTCCTCACAGCACATCTTCCAACAAACCTTGCCAGGGAGATTTAAGATGTCTGTAAAAGCCCCTTAGCAAGCAAAAACTGAACCTCAGCTCAGTGCTGTCAAACTCCTGCATGTCACTAAGCAGATGTTCTTAAAACAGAGTGGATTTCAGCTTAATTGACACGAGCGGCCGTGTGATTGTCTTTGTGAGCCAGGTGATTCACACCTGCATGTTTTTGGTTCCACAGCTACTGTAGAAAAATAGGGTCCTGATCGCCTGTCACCCCACTCCTGCTGTCATAGCTCGGGCCTCTGCCAAGGGAGTAGAAAATGCTACCAAACCAGAAGAGCTAAGAGCTGCCCTGCTGCTCCTGGGCACTTGGGATGGACTAGTGCAAGCAGGCACAGGGTGGGCACAGGCTGAGCCCTCCTGCCAACGACAAATATTTAAGCAATGACAACAGACCCATGGTGGAGACACAGTGGGGCTAAAGCAGTGATGTCCCCAAGCACCCAATGGATGCTGGAGAGTTTTTCTTGCTCCCTTCAGCGCAAGTTGGGCAAAAAATGGGAATGTGTGAGGAGGCATTTGGAGGTGCATGAGGACCCTGACTCGTGGTGCTGTGGGGTGCGTGGTGACTGGTGGGCAGCAGGGGCTGCCAGGACCACCCCTGGGTCGCTGTGTTTGATGGGCTGGTGCTTGCAAAGCACTGGTCCCTCAGCTCACAGTGCCGTGCAATGGCTCTACTGCACAGAAAATCGCTTTGGCCATCCTCACTCAGTGCTTTCACATCTGTTTGGCCAGGATAATTTTATTTTTCTCACCCTGAAATAAATATTTTTAAACAGAGTTGCCTTAATCTCCAGAGGGTGATTACAAGTTACTCAGGCTTGTCTGGAGCGTACAGTGTGGCTGCTCAGGCTTCAAAAATCAGATTATAGTTTCCTTTTAAAATCTAGAGGAATGTGTTCTCGAGCCATGAGTCAGCTTAACTGTGACGTACTTATTTGGACTGTTTCTGTGTAAAAAAAAAAAAGCCCTGCACATCAAACAGCAGCAGGGGTTGGCAAGGGATGGACGAACACCTCCAGGTGCTTTGTCCCAAGGGAAACCTAGCAGAGACTGTGCCTCGCCCCGGTGGTGAGGGGCTCTGTCCCCACACCTGTAGGATGTGGGTGCAAGCGGGTGGGCTCACCATGGCAGCCAGGAGAGCTCCCGCCCCGCAGCACATGGCACAGCACAGGAGGAAGCGCTGACATGACATGTACGCATACTTATGGAAGTAAGCACTTACATACAGATTTTGAACCCACACCCCAAAAAGGGCTTCCCCTCACAGCTGTCAGACAAACCCTTGGGCTGGGGTGCTTGCAGCCCGAGTGGGTGGTGGTTTGGGAGCTGGGGGCTTCTCCCACTTCTTCCTCTGGCCCCACAAGCACCTGTTGTGCCACCAGCACGGCCCATCCTGTCCCTGTGCTCTGCAGCAGGACTCAGCACTGTGGCCATGGCCCCAGTATGCAATGGGGTGGTGAGGGCTGCATCGGTGTCCAGGCTGTCCCCCAAACCCAGAGCTGCCTTGAGGTGCACCATGAGGAGCAGCCTCTGGCAGGTTTTAGACAAATCTGACCTGACAGTACCTCCAGAGAGTCTGTGGCAGCAGGGAAGGACCATGTTGGATGTGATTCAGTTGCATGGAGTGGTGCTCCCTGAGGAGCCACGGCCGCTGCTGCCCCTTCCCACGGCTGACCCCTGCCCTCAGCAAACAGCGGAGCAAAACAATGTCCGGCAAAATGAAACCCTGAAAACCTCTCCTTGCCTTTCTAATGCGATTGAAACAGAGGCTGCAGTGAGGGGAAGGGGAAAGCACCAGTTTGGCAGCTCTTTTTAATTAGTCAACGAGTAAGCAAGGTCCAGCAGTAGGCTGGTGAACACCCCATCGTTGCTGGTGGTGTTCCTTGTCTCCCAAGTCCCCTGTTTGACTTCAGCAGAGGATTTTGCACTTGTGTAACGCAGCCCTGCTGTTATATGGCTAACTCCAGACACAGATTTTATGGTTTTGCTTGTGATTCACATCACACAGGAGCAGAAACATGCTCGCTTGCTCCTGCCGAACAAAAGTCACCCTGCATTATTTGGGTTAAGGTTTGTAGTACTCAGACTGTTGAGCAGCAACAGGCATATTAAACAAATTGACAGTGGTTAATAATTACATGACCAAAGATCACAGAAAATCAATAAAGTCTGTGAGATGATCATGAGCAAAAACTTCAAAACCAGAGGTAAAACTTTCCAAACTAAAGGTCCAGCAAAAAACCTATCACTGTCCAGCCACGCGGTTTGCTTCTTTCCCTTGTACATCCTCTTGTGCAATGCCGCATGTACAGCTTAGACCAAAAGCTTCTGACCCTAAAATCAGGCTTTACATCACATGCTTCAATTAAAGGATTTGTAATAGGCAAAGGGAGCACCAGGCTAATCCTAAAGGTGTCTAGTTCATGGAATGCTTTCCTGGAGTTTGTGCAACAACCAAATATTGCACGCTGGTGCTTCCTAGGCTGCCTTGTGGTCTGTAGGAAGTGAGTGCATGGACAAATTTTTTCAGGATATAAGTTCCACCTGCAGACCAATAAATTTGTGCAGTCCAGAATTCTTTTGTTGTGCAATTTAGGACTCTAGGAGATATGCCATGCAAAAAAAGTTACAGGAAAACGGTGACATAAGACACAGAGAGAAGAGCAGGCAAAAGCAGATGGCCTCTCCTCCAGTTATTTAGCTGTAATACATGTAGAGGCCCAGGGAGGACTCCTCCTGAAGTTGCTCCCATGCCGCACCCTCGTGACGAAGCCCGTGAGCCCTCACTGGACATTCATGTTGCACCTTCTGCTTGGCAGACCCAGCATAAATCCAGCTGGAGAGTGAGACAAGCTGGGACTAGATGCAGATTGGGCCTGAGTCCCCTTGCACTGGGCTGGGGAAAAAGGGGCCAGGAGAAAAGGCAGGTAACGAAAGCAGCTGAGGAAGTAATGTCACAAGAGAGGTGTAGAAGAGGTGGCCAGTCATGGCTGGAATGATGCTGGTCTAAAGGGGACCCTGGAGTTGTACCTGTGGCCATGGAGCTCAGCTGTAATCCCAGGAGAGAGGAAGACTTAATGCAAGGGGTTGTTCTGGAGCTAGGGCTGCCTGGTACTGTCCCTGCTGGATACTTCTCTGTTCTTGTGATCCCTCAGCCCCACATCCCAGAACACCCCTGAAGCAAGAAATCCTGGGAAGGAGCCTCCATAACCACCAAAGTCAATCCTCCCACTCCCCCCCTCCCCTCAGCCTGGAACAGCTGAGCTCTTTCTCCTGCAGCATGGCAAATACAAAGAAATCCTTCTGCAGAATTAAGTTGATTAATATTTAAATCAGGAGCTTTGAACCTGCAGCCCATGAAATCCCAAGGGTACAAGGTAAGTAACCAACAAATGGGAAGCCTATTGCCAGAAGGCTTAAATTTGCCACAGGAGGATCCCACATCTGTTGGGGAAAATATCTGGGCCCATAAACATGAAATGGTCCACAGCCTCCCAGATGTTTTTTTGCCCATAAACCATCTGATATTCTGGTGGAACAGCATTCCTATGGAGTGAGAGTTTAGCCACAAGATAAAAATAACCAGGGCTAACATTTGTAAAAGTTGTGTATGTTTTGCAGGTTTGTAAAAAGCCATTATGTAAAAAGAGTTGTGTCATGCCTATGTCATTTAATATCACAGGGATTTACATCTTGGCTAACCCAACTGGCCAGGCCAGTTCTTTTATAATGCTGAAGAAAAAAAAATGCAAAGTCATGTGTATTCTGTGTGGGGCTCTATTTTTGTTTCTTGCAGGCTTCTAGCTCTTTCTCCATTGTTGAACTGCTTGCATAATACATTGCAATTTTAATTCATGGAGGAAAGCATTCTGTGGTTGCCAGTGACCTAGGCAGTAGGAAATGTTTTACCAGTAAAATTGGGCAGGTGGTTTTATTGGTGACTGAGGAAGAGGAGGAGGTTAAACCATGTGAAGCTGTTTCGGTGTTCTGGCACTTATTAACAAGACAAGGCAGGGATTATATTTGCTCTCAGAGGGATTGGTGGTTGATGTTGCAACATGATTTCATGCTGCAGAAGGAAAGCTCTGCTTAAACCCTTTGAACGGTGAGAGTGAGTTAAGCAGAGGCTGTTGTTTCACCTGATCCCATTAAACAGGGCATTCAGCATATAAAAAAGCTTTTTGGCTTTTTCTTGCCACATCCATATTTATTGAAGATAACACAGACTTAGACAGCACTAAAGACACTAAATGACACTTAACTCTTTGCAGTATGATGGCAAATGGTCTTATTGAAGCAGGCACATGCTATTTGCCTTTGTTTGCCGGTGTGGAAACTTAAGTGCAGAGGTGAGCTGCTCAGGGTGACAAATACTAACCAGCAGCACTGCGACTAGGACTCAGTCCTGCTTTTTTTCTGGAGTGCCCTTGTGTGAAGTGTTCCCAGAATTTGTATTATGGATTAGATCCAGCCTTGCCTCTGCGCTGCTGAATTTCTGACCTGTCGTGTGTGGCTGTAGGTCAGCCACTGGGACATCCCTGGGGACTCAAATGGCTCTTGGCCCTGGGCATGAACTAGCCACGGTCCTGATCCCTAGCTCTCCGGAGCACTTAAAACAACCTGCCCCACACTGGGCCTCCTTGAGAAGCATCTGCATCTCTGGAAGTTATTTAAAAAAATGTTCAGTAGCTGTTGTTCAGATGTGCTGTAAGGGCAGCTGGGCAGGAGGTTGGATTAGCTGATCTCCTGAGATCTGCTCCCGTCCTAACCGATTTTATCTGAATGACTAAAAAATGTTGACGCTCTGTTTTCTGGCAGGGATTGTGCTGAGGAGCCTCAGTTGTTTATCACCTGCCACCTTGTGAGAGTCATGGTGACTCCAGTCCTTGTTCTCCAAAGCTGTTGCTGCTCGAACCAGCCTGAGACAACTGGTGCCTTGGGATGCAGGTACCAGGGTTGCTGCCTAACCAATGGCTGATGGTTTGGGTCTTGAAGATGCTGGGTATGTGTCAGCAGCAGGATCTTCTCAGATTAAATCACAGCTGTCCAGAATACACTTGGCTTTCAGGCAACAGGCTTTTCCGGCAGTTTTGCCAAGGTGGGAACCACGAAGGCGTAAAGATAGACCCCTGCCTGCGGCACAGTGCTTTTCCTGAGCTTGGAAGAAGCTAATCCTGCTCAGCCATTAAAATACAAATTTTCCTTACAGGATGGGACAAGCACTTAAATAACATGATTGGATTAATCAAAGTCTTTTGACAAAGCTGTTACAGGCACTTCAGCAACCTCTGAAAATTTGCCACCTCTGCCTTGGGATCTCCCACATTTTCATGCCTGTGCCATACATACACATCCATATAGAGTGTATAGTATGTTCCACATGTGTGTATGTGTGATGGGTTGACCTTGGCTGGCTGCCAGGTGCCCACCAAGCAACTCTACCAGTACCCCTACTCAACTGGACAGGGGGAGAAAATATGATGAAAGGCTTGTGGGTTGAGATAAGGACAGGGAGATCAATCACCAGTTACCATCATGGGCAGGACAGACTCAACTTGGGGGAATTAATTTAATTTATTGCAAATTAACATCAAAGTAGAATAATAAGAAATAAGAACAAATCTTAAATCACCTTCCCCCCCCGCCCCACCCCTCCCTTTTTTCCAGGCTCAACTTCACTCCCAATTTCTCTGACTCCTCCCTCTGAGTTGCACAGGGGGACAAGGAATGGGGATTGTGGTCAGTTCATCACACATTGTGTCTGCTGTTCCTTCCTCCTCACACTCTTCCCCTGCTCCAGTGTGGGGTCCCTCCAATGGGAGACAGTCCCTCATGAACTTCTCCAGCATGGGTCCCTTCCATGGGGTGCAGTCCTTCAGGAACAGACTGCTCCAGCGTGGGTCCCCCATGGGGTCACAAATCCTTCCAGCAAACCTGCTCCAGCCTGGGCTCCTCTCTCCAAGGAGAGAGGTCCTGCCAGGAGCCTGCTCCAGTGCAGGCTCTCCACAGAGTCACAGCCTCCTTTGGGTGCATCCACCTGCTCCAGCGTGGGGCCCTACATGGGCTGCAGGTGGATCTCTGCTCCACCGTTGCACAGCAGGTTTTTTCCCCTTCTTAAATATGTTATCACAGAGGTGCTACCACTGTTGCTGATGGGCTCGGCCTCGGCCAGTCTTTCTTGTGTTGTCTGAATACGAGTTGCCCAAAGCCCATGTGAGAACTGCCTAACCCCTCCCTAGAAGTCCAGTGGGAGTTAGGTAAGAAAATGCTTTTTGGGTTGTGCAGTTTAGTTACTTGTCTGGGGGCAGAGAGGACACCTGCAAAGAATTGAACCTGTATTTCAAACTAGCGCCTTAAGCACCACACCATCCTTCTTCCTGCCTCCCATGGAAGTGGAATTATAATGTTCAAGTAAGATGAAAAAGTTGCTGTCCTTGGCAAGTACTGATATTCTTGATTCAGTAGTTTCTCTGGTTTCATAGTTTAATTCAAATCTAAATATGAATCCAATTGTTTCTCAGCATCTTAGGTATGCGATTTTTTTACTGCTGTGAGTTTTGAGTTGTCACTGCTTTGAAATCTTTCATGTTAGAATTCTTAAACATTACACACATTTATACCTGTCACATTGCAATATCCTGCTTGCTTTTGAAAAGAAGAATCATTAATGTGTTTTTTTCTCATGGGAAAATACATTTTATCTTCCTAGAATTACATTAAAATAGAGAATCAAAATTGAGCGTTCGTGCTTTTTTTCAGTAAATTGAACTATTGTACAGTCTTTCAGTATCTTGTGTTGACTTGTATTTAATGCATGCCATTGTCATTTTCAAAGCTTTCATTCTGCAGGGAATTTAGATGCACATCCTTGGTCCCTTGACTGTAACACATCATATTTCTAGAGACCTTCATTTGCCTTCTTTTAATTCTTCTTTACTTTGGAGGTGTCCTTTTCTGCACTTGAAAATACTTCTCGTTACTGCATGGATTCCAGTTTAAAATCACGTTCCTTCCCAACACTAGCCGGCTTCAATTCCCTTTGAAATGTGTGCCTGTATGCAAGGGTATTAATTACATGCGACAGGTAAAATTCATTCTCCTTAGGGCCAACCTTACTAAGAATTTCAGTGCTTTACAGGTCAGATGTTCACCCTTTGAGGTTGAAATGCAGATGTCTTCACCCTGCTGGGTGCCCACAGAGCCCTCTCCAGTGCACGCGAGAGACCACGGTCTCAGGATGGGACCCAAAATTGTCAGTCTCCAGGCGAGCCTTAGAATGCTGCTATGCTGAGAGCAAGGCAAGACCTAAACACCACTCCTTGGACAGCTTGCCAGGGCTGTGAGCAGGCACCACCAGAGGGGACTTCTCAGAGCAGATGCTCAAGGACTTTTCTTTCACAGAACCAAGCAGGACTCACTCCTTTAAAACTGGGCTGGGGGGAAAGGTGGCCCATGTGCCCTTCCCCTTGCATGAGAGCTTGAGTTTTCTAAATACAACATATAGATTAGCAACTTCTAATTGTACTGCGGGGCACATTTCATGGCACTAACCATCTGTGACCACATCAGAACTTTTGCATTTTTGGTTGAAAGCAAGTACTTCTTAGGGATATGCTGGCATTTCTTCTAGGTATTTAATTTAATCATTCCTGATCAGCTTTTTCTCTGTACATTCCTACCTAACGCATCCAATATTGCATGCAGTCTGTCTGTTTCCTTCTCTTTCCATTTATATCACCTTTTAAGAATTCCTCAGTCATCTGTTGAAATTATGATCTATTATCCACACTTATGATTGCTAAAACTAATAAAGTAACATGTCAACAATAGCAAGATGTGCAAACTAGTATCTTACTATGACTTATTGCTACAGTCCCTCCCATTTCTTATCAGACAATATGATTCAGGAGCTGTGATTCAGAGAACAACAGGTACTTTGGTAGTAAGCAGCTGTCTTTTGGGTTGGGTTTCTTGTTTGCTTTTTGTTCATAGATTTACCTTATGAGGTTTGAATGGTGTGACCTGATAGGCTTTTCAGGTGCAAATCTGCAATGTCAGCACGTAAACAGGATGACTGCAGCAATTTTGGGCCTATCAGCCTGACTCTGGGAATGTAGCTGGAAAAGAACCCTGCTAGGGTGCACTTCCAGAGGGGAGTTGAGGTTCTTGTGTCCACAACCGCAAAAATTACTCCCTCCTCCAAACCTTCCCTGGCAGATACCACAGATACCTCTATTGCTGACCTGCAAGCTCTGTCTGCATGTAGAGCAGCAGGTCCCTGCAGCTTCCTGTCTTGGTGCCTAGATGTTGCACCTGCCTGGGGAGGGTTTGCCCATGTCTGTTGAGCAGTCCAGTCTGGTTGGCACTTCTGTGGCTAAATCCTTCTTAGCTTGGCCCTTCTGGTGATGCTTCACCCATCTCCGAGAAATTCCTTGGAGGGCACTTAGCAGCCAGGTTCTTAAAGCAGTGAGCTGGGTTGACCCTGGCCAGCAGCCCTAAAAACATATGTGTTCATCTGTGTGCTCTATTCAAGACAGTAAGTAAGACATAGGGAAGTTTTCAACTTGAAATGAAATGTGTCATTATAATTGCCTTAGCTCTTTTCTGGATCTGTTGTTGCTTCAGAATGAATTTGAGCATCCTGTATCCACAAAGACAACAAAGGCAACCCACATGCACCTTGATTGTTGCCAATAGTAATATGATCTGACTGTCATGGAATCAAGACCCGAATAAAAATCCTAATGTTAGGAAATAAACTCTGTTGTTTATAATACTTCCTGTTAGAGCTATAATGAGGCAGAGAGGCAAGGAGGAGGTCTGAAGCCATAGGTATTTCATAGACTATCAAATTGCACGATGGAGCCAGATCCATCCACAAAAATATTTATATTAGAGAGACAAAGCTGCACAAAATTCTTGGCTGATGTGAAGAGTCTTCAGCTGATGTGAATTTTTATAGCTTGTGCTTTCCAGCAGGGCTGTGACAGTTCACATCAGCAGAGGAGCTGCTACTCTATAATTAGTCAAATCCTTCCAACAGGGACTGCTGTCACCTTCCCATCAACCCTGCTCTCTGCACACGGTTGCTACTTAACCAGTTGCAAAAACACCACTTATCAGAGCATCTCAACAGTGCACCAAACAAAAGAATATCTGGAACTCGGGCTCACTGTCAGACAGGCAGAGCCACAGACGACAACAGCATTAATTCAGGATCTTTAGTTATATTAGAAGATCAAATATTAGCAGATCAAAAGAGACAATTTCTTTTGCAAAATGCCGGATGCAGAATTTGGACCAAAGTCACTCCTGAGCCGTTGCCTCTGGGTTCCAGCAAGGGAGGCAGCATGGGATGGAGGTAGATGAGCTCGCCTGTGGGGAAGAGGGAAGGGCACAGGCATCTGCTTCTGCTCGCAGCCTGGGTCACTCCCACACTTGCCAGGGTCTGTGAAATGAAATTTTCCTTTACCCTGAGTGGTACATCTAGCAGAGCCGCCTGTTAATACAGACAAAGTAACAGAAGGATTACTGAGGTGATGAGGTCTTGGCCAAATGTCCTCCATCACATATTCCTGGGGCAGCAGCAGGAAAGGACAAGCTTTCCTGGCCTCACTGCAATGTGGGAGAGCTTGGCTTGATCTGTGTGGCTCTGGGCAGCACAGCAGTAGTGGGTTTCCTGGTGAGTCGGCAGCCCTGTCCTGCCTGCTGCAGCCTGGTGGAAAATAGTCCAGAGAGGGCTTTCCCGGGGGTTGCTCAGCCCCATTAAATGTCTGGGTAATGCCAGAGCACAGCTGGAGGACAGGGCCTATGGTATTAGAGAAAGGTGTGGACAGGGCAAGTAATTAGAAACTGGAAACCAACAGGATCGTGACACTTCTCTGCATACATATGCATTCTCTGCATAAAGCCCATTCGCAATGCACATGCAGCCCCCATGATTCAAGCAAAACCAGGGTTTCACCATAGGCCAAGGAAGGTCTTCCCTTTAACTGGGGAGGACCCTCTGTCTCACCTCCCAGATCGCAAACCTACATTTGGGAGTGCCTGTGGCTGCTCCACAAGGATTTCCCTCCTCCAGATGTCCATACCAAGAGCATAGCTAGGCACCATGGGCAGGAGCTGGGCTCTGCATGACATCCCTTAGCTTGAGTTCTGGCATGAGCATGCTGGGGCTGCAGCCTGCCATCACCGGTGCCCTCTGTTTGGGATGCCCAGCAAGGATCATGGTGCCCTGCCCCAGCATTTCCGCACCGTTCCGTGCTGTGCAGCCCCTGTGCGGCCCTGCACAGCCCTTATGCAGAGCAGGGATTTAGCTGGTCACCTCATCCTCCTCACCAAGCCCCAGGGAAGGCTGTTTCTTCAGGAGATGAGTGCTATTTCAAAGAGACGTTGACCTTCAGCAAAATCACCAGACTAGGTGTTTTGTTTCCAGGAGTGACTTTTCCCAAGGCTTTTGCAGCAGTGCTGCCTGCGTGGGCTCCCATGCCAGCCACTCTCTGGAACAACCCAGGCTGATGGTTTTTTTAGCGGCTTATACAGAATTTGGTTGCTTTTGCTCCAGACTATGACGGTATGTTTCTACTTCTGGCCTGGAGGATTTGCAGAGCCAGGGGCAGCCCCTGGACACTCTGTCCTAAGGGATGTCTGCATACAGCATCCATCTTCTCCACCTGGAATCTGCCCTCACCACCTCTCCGGTTAAATGCATGGACCTTGCAAAAGAAGAGAACCACAGGGTGCCTTCACGCACTAGTACAGATCACAGAAATATTATTTGAGCACCAGAAACTTCTTAAAAACAAGTAAAGGCAGTGGGGTAGGAAACATTCAGCCTCATTATGAAGAGGGGCATCTCTCTGACTCCACCTTCTCACAACACTTCTGCAGCTGGTTCTTTGGCAAATAGGTACTACCTTACCCCTGAGCAAACATCACTGAGTTTATCAAAGAGTAGCTGAAAAGGTAAATTGCTTTCTGACTACAGCTTTACACCACCTCCTTTCTGCGTGATTTGATTGTGGAATCTCCAGCAAACTGCGAACATAATTTCCAGACTATTCGTAGAAAGGGGAGCCATATATATACGTGTGTGTATGAAGTATGTGGGTGTGTTTGTTTATATATATGAATATATGTGTTTTGCTTATTGTCTTTTATGAACGTATGCTGAGAGAGAGAGATGAAGGCAGCAAAATGGGTGGGGGTTGATTTTCATCAGCCCTGTCCATGCAGTGAGCTGTGTCCTCGCATCCCTCCTGTTTCCCCCGAGCTCATGTGCAGTGCGGCCGCAGGCTGCTGCCACACCTGTGCTGCTCCCGCTTGCTGGCAGGATGCAGATGTTGTGGCAGGCCCCCCCCCAATTCATGCCCTTGGACGTGCTGTACAGCTCAGTGCAGCCTGGGCAGCAGACAGAGACTGCCCAGGGATCTCCTCCTCTGCCAGGGTGATGCGCAGACACAGAGCAGGGCATGTGGGGACGCCTTTACTCAGCCCATGTGCTCTCTGCCATGGGGACAGGAGGATCTCAACCGCTCTGGGGCTTTCAATACTGTCTGCAGTCCTCGAGATTGCCAAAGCATAAATGCTCACAGTGAGGATATCACCATGATCCCCACCTGCAGCGCAGTCCACCTTCTGCCAAGCAACAGCTTTGAAAGTGCAAGACCAGTGACAGACCCTGTCAGGGTCTGGAAGACACCAGTGCACTGCCAGGGTGTCCAGTCCCTGCCTTCAGTACCCTGTACACTGCTTGCTCCTGGATGCAGTGACAGGTTGGGGCAGCTCCCAGTCAGTGTCTGGGGGACAGGAAAGACCCCCATTGATCATGGCCACAATGGCTATGCATCTGGCCTACCCCATTTCTTTTCCC
>NW_010132979.1:11418-30463 GCF_000699245.1 Pterocles gutturalis | reverse complement strand
GATGGGGACACGGGGATCATCACAAGCTGCCCACAATGATGGGGAACTGCCAGGAATTGCTCTGGCTTCAAGAGCTCTACCACATACATCCCAACTGGTCTGCGGTTGGACATCACCAAGGATTCTCACCTGCTGGGCACATTTCTGTGACCTGCCCAGACCCTGTAGTGGGAGCAGGGTGCTTACAAGTTGGGGAAGCCACTAGGATGTGGCTGGAGCATGGGTACCTGTTTGCTGGGGCTGCATTTTGTGCCTACAGCTTTAGCAGTGGCTGCTGCACAGAGGGATGCTGGAGGAAATAGGGAATGGCTGTGGTGACTGTGGCCGGCTGCACCAGCAGGCTGACCAGCAGTCTGGCCGGAATGGCTGCTGGTGAGAAAGACCTAGAACTTCTGGATGTAACCAGCGTTTCTGACAGCCCCAGACCATGGGATCCTTGGTTTGGTAGTCTGCAGGGCAGGGCCAAGCTGCAGTGCATGGTAATGGGAGCTGGAAAGGGGTCCTGGGCTGTGGGCAGGACAGGGGGGAAAGGATGCCTGCCACCTCAGAGGTGTTTGTGGTTCTGCCCTCCTGCATCAGATGTCTATCAGACCTTAACAAGTTCATACTTTTTTTCTTGATGTGATTACTTTAGGCTTGTCACGTATGGTGTGAGATGTGCTGCTCCTCAAGTCTCAGCAGTGCCTTGTCTGAGCTTTGGATGGGAGCTCAGTTCATCAGATGCCTGTTGCTTCAGGTCCCTTTAATTACCAACCTGCCAGTCTCCAATAATATTTGAAGAACTGGTACACAGATCCACTAATAAATAATTAAAGGCAGGTAATAGGATTAGTGTTGCACAACCTAGATTTAACCTAGATTTATGAAAGATATTACATTCTCATTTTAAAAGTAATGTTAAATTAGTTTGAGAATTTTGGCTGATAAACAGAATGTTATTGTAGCAATAAACTTAGACTTGTGTAAGGAAGCTTGCTCAATCTTAGATTGTATTCTGACTGAGATAAAAGGTAAGACAAAATGGACACTAGATCTTTGTCTTTTTCAGGAGAGATCCGGAAGAAAACAATCATTATTGACAATGGTTGGGGAATTGGTTAAAAAAAAAACTGGCACAAACAAATAATGCATATTTCAGTTTGGTAAAATATAGTATATCTAGGAACACAAAATGCTCATGTGCTGGTTTGGTCTGGGATAGAGTTAATTTTCTTCGTAGTAGCTAGTACAAGGCTAAGTTTTGGATTTGTGCTGAAAAGCAGTGTTGATAACACAGGGATGTTTTAGCTAATGCTGAACAGTGCTTACACAGAGTCAAGGCCTTTTCTGCTTCTCACACCACCCCACCAGCTAGTGGGCTGGGGGTGCACAAGAATGTGGGAGGGGACACAGCCAGGACAGCTGACCCCAACTGACCAAAGAGATATTCCATACCATATGATGTCATACTCAGCATATAAAGCTGGGGGAAGAAGGAGGAAGGGGAGGGATGTTTGGAGTGACAGCGCTTGTCTTCCCAAGTAACTGTTACATATGATGGAGTCCTGCTTTCCTGGAGATGGCTGAACACCTGCCTGCTGATGGGCAGGAGTGTGCACAGCTTTTGCTTTCCCTATTGAACTGTCTCTATCTCAACGCACGAGTTTTCTCACTTTTACTCTTTCAATTGTCTCCCCCATCCCACTGGGAGGAGTGAGCAAGCAGCTGTGTGGGGCTTCTGCCGTCTGGGGTTAAACCACAACAGCCAGTCATGTTTGCGTAATAAGATGTTCTGTCTTGCAGATCAGTAGTTCTGGAAGAGATTAGGGCTCACTGACAGATAATAAGTTGCAGTGAAATCGCAATATGATGTTGGGACCTTTGGGGTCAATGCTGTTCTTGAATATAGTCCACAGCTTGTCACGGAGCAGGAGCTTAGTGAAGTTTCCTTGCTTCTGCATTTGGGACAGGTACAGCTGGAATATGGTGTCCAGTCCTGGAGTTCACAATCCAAGAGGGATATAAAAAAATCTGAGAAAATTCAGCACAGACCAATACTGTCTGAAGGCCTGAAGAACCTCTTACAGGAGACACCAAGTCTGCTTCTCTAAACAGTCTGCAAGACTCTTTCAAAGGGCTTTGATGTTACAGATAAAGATATAATGGCCTTCTGCATTTAGAGTTGATATATAAGTTTAAGCAAGAAATATGATGCAATTATTTTCACTAATGAGGATGAGGATTGTCATAGATTTGCCATCCCTAGAGAAGTTTTCAGTCAGTGTTTCTCTGAAGGATATCCTCAAATTCAGCTGCAGTTACTGGAACTGAATCAAGGACTAATTTGGGGGAATTAGGTAAAGACTCAGACAAATTATCTCAGTTGTTCTTCCAGACTCAATGGTTTGAAGGAATCACACATCTCAGCCCTACGCGAATCTGAAGATCAAAGTTTGAATTCAGGATCTTTTCATACCCTGCTGTACAAGGTTCAACATCTTGACAAATGCAAAGGAGGAGCAAAATTTGTGCTAGTGATTGCAGGGCAGCCAATGCACTCCTCCTTCCCTTGGAGAGATCCAGTGCTTGTGGTACCTGCTGTGTCCCCGCTGCTGGCTCTGCAGCTCTCAGTATGTACCTGAGCTGCAGAGCAGACTTCTATGGCATATTTAAGACATATCAGATGTGAACTATAGAATCCCATTCCTCGCTTACCTTTGTGAACCCTGTTCTCATCTCCAAGCCTGTATGTTGGAATTGCAGAGTGAATCACGACCGGTAAGCTTGCATGAAGCCGCCTGTGTGAACACCCATCTCGCTGCACTGTGAAGCTGTGACAAAGCGATGCCTGGAACCTGCAGTCCTCATCCTCCTCCTCCAGGGCCTTACGCTGGCATGAAGGGCATCTCCTCTCACTTGGGGGGAACTTTGCCAACTGCAATTCTCTGATGGAAAGCCGGACAGGAGACCAGATCTGGCAGCCAGTGACAACACCTAGGGCTAGCTACAGATTCAGCTATGTGTGCTGAGCTCACTGCTCCAGCACATGGCACTGGCTATCGGCGCAGTCCCCATGGCCAACAGCCAACGAACACCCCCACTTTTGCTTCATTTCTCGTCAATGTGGGTGGTATCAATGCTCTCATCTGATTGTGTCAAGAGCGAATGGATGTGAAGCTCTAATCTTTGAAGCTTTTCATGGGTTAGGAGTGGCTTTAAGGCAAAGCTTTGTGACCATCACCTGCTTCAATCTTGGGTTGTCAAATCCCCATCAGTGTCTGTTGGTACTTGCAGCCTTGTACGTAACAGTTTACCCGGTAAACAAACATTTCTCAAGAAGATAGTGTGTGGCTCTGCACAGCATGCACAGACAGCCTGGCTGCATAGTGTCCTTCTCACGAGTCACTGCAAACTCCAGTATCACTGGAATTTAAAATAATGCTGTGATTATGTCTGTGTTTGTGAATACACAGACAGATACCCATATGCATATGAGAGCTGTAGATATAAAATATATATTATGGACTACATATACATAACATAAAATAACATAATTATGAAGCAATACAGTGTATTTATATAAGATATATATGCATACATATATATATATGTATGTGCATCCGTATGGAGAGAGTCTGTGAGCACGAGTGTGCAGCCACCGCGCGCAAGCCTATCACTTTTTCTTAGCACCTTCAGCCTGGTGTGAATCCAGAGCTGATATAGGGCAGGCAGCCAATGGCTCGGGCATGGCAGCTTCTCATTCTGTCCAGTTCAAGGCTGTCAGCAGCCCGATGAGCTGCTCAATCCTGTCCTTTTGATGCATGGCAGTTTAGCCTAGATGGACCCCTTTCTGCTGTGATAAGATACTGAGGTTAGCTGAGACTAAAATCTAACCTTGGGGCCAGATTTGCACAAGCAGTCTAGACATAGGAGCTTTCTCCTCCGCAAGGACCGTCTCTGCAAGCATTTCAAATTCATTTTTTCCTTTTATTTTTTTTTTTTTTGTGAGAAGACTAAGGCTTTGAAGAATTTTTAGAATGAGGAGCAAAAACTAAAAGTCTGTCACTCTGTGTGACTGTTTAATAAAATTCTCTGTTTTGACTGGGAATGCTAATTTAAAAGCAAGCAACCAAGAGCACAAGGCATTTCTGATTATTCTGTGCTGTTACAGGCAAGAAGGCTCAGGAATGAGAACAACAAACCAGATGTCTTTCACTGTTACTTGAAACTTCTTTCAATGGTCACACACATTAGGAGTCTGGAACAGTGAGAAATGCTAGCTGCTTCTACAGGTTTCTTGCCTCTTTATTCTATCACTAGGACTGCATATTCAAATAGAGCAGCATCTCCTTTCCCAGCTCAGACCATTCAAGTTTTGTAAATATATATGTTCTTTCTGGCTTTGGATTTCATCACCACTTTCAGTAAGGTGCAAAAGTTATTTTTGCAGTGCAATTCTATGAAATCCCAGAGTTATTCTTCCAAGGCTTTTTATCCTATGTTTGGGGGGGAAAAAGCAGCTACTAGATGTGAATTGCTTCAGTAATGTGATTTTGTTTATTGACTCTATGACAGCAATAAAGTTGTCAAAGCTTTGCTTGACAAACTTAAAAATCTCTATTGTCTCATTCTCTGAATAGCATTAAACATCAGATTCCCACCTCTGGAAGCAGAGCTAAAAATCAGGTCTTTGGCGGACATCTGATGCTTTATTTTGTATCTTACACCAGGCTACAAGTTATGTCTTCAAATCACTTATTGACTTGTACAAACAAGGAAAAACAAGGCATATACAACTGCGTGTGTAAAAAGACACCTGAGATGGTTTTGTAAGTCTTCCTTGACTGATCTTAAGAGACTTGCGTAGTACAAGCTATGTTTAACTCTCTTACTGTGTAAGGATGAACACTGCAAGGACAGGGAAGTAAGTGTCGTCTCTGCAAGGCCCATGCCTGCTGCGTAGGTGCACCTGCTGGAGCTGTCCTTCTGTCAGGCAGGCACAAGGGATGCACAGATATTTTTAGTCATTGTACGTGTTTATTTTTCTCTTCTAATCCATGAAGGTCAGCATTTTGGGACAAGAACTACATCATCCAGTGAGTCATGAAGACTGCCTGTAGGACAGTTTATTGTTTCCATCCAGCATGCAGCTTGCCAGAAGCACACACGTGCTTTGCTTCTGTCAGTTCTCAGCGGCTCAGAACTCAGCTCATACAGCAGATGCTCTCCCCCGTATTTCATGAGGGATGGTCCTCAGACATGTTTTCTCACGCTGTTGTTTCTCAAGAGTCTCTTCTGTTCCTGTGCCAGGGATTCAACCTTCCTGTTAAAGGTATCACCAAAGTGATATTTCTGTGACATCCCGCCTCCCCTGTGCCGCCTCCTGATGAGGCCAGGAGTCATCCCATCATTACAGCAGGCGTTCAGCATGAGCCTCTCTGCTGGGCATTTAATAGAATCACAGAATGGCCTGGGTTGAAAAGGACCTTAAAGATCATCTAGTTTCAACCCCCCCTGCTGTGGGCAGGGTTCCCAACCACTACAGCAGGCTGCCCAGGGCCCCATCCAGCCTGGCCTTGAACACCTCCAGGGATGGGGCATCCACAGCTTCTCTGGGCAACCTGTTCCAGTGCCTCACCACCCTCCGAGTGAAAGATTTCTGCTAATATCCAACATAAATCTCCCCTCTTTTAGTGTAAAACCATTCCCCCTTGTCCTGTCACTATCAACCCCTGTAAACAGTCGCTCCCCCTCCTGTTTATAGGCTCCCTTCCATGACTCCCTTCAAGTACTGGAAGGCCGCAATGAGGTCTCCCCGGATCCTTCTCTTCTCCAAGCTAAACAAGCCCAGTTCCCTCAACCTTACTTCATAGAAGAGGTGTTCCAGCCCTCTGATCATTTTGTGGCCCTCCTCTGGACCCATTCCAAGAGCTCCATGTCTTTCTTGTGCTGGGGGCTGGGACACAGTACTCTAGATGGGGTCTCGCGAGAGCAGAAGGGGACAATCACCTCCCTCTCCCTGCTGGCCACCCCAGGATGTAGACCAGGTTTGCTTGTTTATACTTTGATGTTGTTCTCAAGGCTTTCTCCCCAGGGCAGCTCAGGCTCTGGAGAAGGAGCATGTCACCCACAAAGCTGGCCCTTGTAACTACCCCATCATCCTTCCCTCTGCAGCCAGGCCGATGCTGGACTGCCAGTGCACACAAGGGCCAGAGGACAGTTTCACACACTGTCCCAGTGCCCAATAACTGGCTTAAGCAGGGCAGTTATCCTGCCACCCGTAGTACTCCTACAACTGTTGTCCTCCTTCCCTTCAGTCCCTGCCTCCTCCAGCCAACTGACATTTTCACTGAACCCATCAAATCTCTCCAGTGGATGCTAAATCCTCTTTGTTTTTTTGTTTCTCTACTTCTCAGACTATGTTATTGTGGGTGGAAAATTATCTTTATCTTCTCATCTGCCCTCCCCAATTGGATTACTTTCCATTTTCTCCTTTTGGTGGCCAAGTTGCAATCCAGGACTTACTAGCTCCCTCTCCTCTCCTCTCCTCTCCTCTCCTCTCCTCTCCTCTCCCCTCTCTGCAAAAGTACTCCATCTGATTGAAACCATTCTTAAAGGTACTGATTTTACCTGCAAAGATGTCAAGTGAGACTTCTGCACAGCTTATGTCAGAATGGGATTTAAATAATTACTCCTTTCCTTGGCACAAGGTGATGCTTCATGGGACTGAGTTTTTGCATGCAGAGCCTGGGAGGATGAAATATAGCACTAACCTTTAAGGCTTCTCCAGAAACTCAAAACGTGGCACTGATCAAATGTCATGAGCAGTGCTCTGAGGCATTTTATCTGTGCTATATGAATAGAAAACCCAAGCACTTTGCTATATGTGTGAATCAACTGTGTATCACTGAATCAAATCATTATGTAATGATTATTCCTTATGCATTATTCTCACAGTTATCCATATGCATACTTTTAGGTGTTATCATTTTAAAATGAATGACATTTCTTTGAAAATATGATGAGGGATATGTGTGTGCCTGTAATATATGGCTTCGGACTCAGCCACTTGAGAGTGCATAAACAGAAAAATGGCAAAACTTGGTTTAAAAGTACTTTGAAACATTTCTCTTCTGAGAAATCCTGAATCATTCAAAGCAATCAATGGGATCGAGCCACATTCAGGACCTGCTTCAAGAACTCCTCAAGACCAGGGTCAAAAGCCAGCACTCCTTTGGCACCGAGCTACACTGAGCTTGGTAAGGTCAAGGAAGAGATCGTATGACACAGTGCTGCTCCAGGAAAAATGAACTTGATGATCAGAAGGTGTCTGTGTTCCTGAATGTTTGTATCCAGTAAGAGCACATAATCAGATTATCAGCCCTTGTATGGTCCTAAACTAGCAGATCATGGGTGTATATGCTGATCGTAAGACTGGGCAATTCTTTTGGCCTTTAAGGCACTACTTTGGTGCATGAAGTTAAGCAAACATTTGATTGTAGTCATCACAGGAGTTTTGCAAGGCCTTCATTCCAATGTGGAGTTAATGCAAGTGGACTGTTGAGCCTCCGTTGAAACCGGATCTTCAACTGTTTCTGCATGTTCACACTTTTGTTGACTTCTGCTACTGCAGTAGGGAAGACCACTGTTCACACGAGGAAAGTTAGGAACAGATTTCACCTGGGAGAGTGGCAAGAACTGAAAGTTTGTTTACCTTGATAACATAATGAAACATTTTCTAAAAGGGTTTGCTGTTGAATTTCTAGGATATTTGCAAAACTGTGTTTTGATTAACCACTGGATCCAATGGTCAACCCAGATTACTGTGGAGCAGGCTGCTGTAATTTCCACCTTCCTCTTTCAGTCTCATTCTTGGACTATGTAGGGTCATTACATCCAACAGCTCAAACTACAATTAGCACTGACTGTACCCTTTCTGGGGGTAGCACTGAGGCTCTTGGTGATCTCCTTAGGACTAAAAGGATGGCAAGGCTTTGTCAGAAGTGAGCTGGCTTTATACTAATCATGAAAAATCTCCCAAGAGAGCTTACAAAATATCTGAATTTCAGTTCACATGCTTTATAGACATCCTGATAGTCCTTTAAAGCTCATCAGTTCAATACCAATGACGGGGAGGTAAACAACTTGTATCAAGGAACTGATGGTAAAACTGCTACAGCACAGCTTTGAAGCAAGGCATCCAGCTGACAGGTAAACAGAGAAGAGGTAATTTGGAAAAAGTTCACTACCACCTTGTCACCAACAGAAATTCATGTACTCAAGCTGCAACACCAGCTCCTCTCAGATTGGCTGCTTCTCCCAGGAGAGCAGAGACAGCAAAAGTAAATAGCATAGAAGAAAAACAACAGGCAATAGTGTGCATATATAGATATCTATATATGTGTGTGTGTGAATGCATTGCTTATATAAACAAATGTGTATAATGCATATGTAACCATAACAGGTTTGGAAACACTGGCATGCAGCAAGCATTCTAGTAGAGACTTACCACGTGTCGTTCATACACGTGCTAAGCTTTATGTACATACCTAGGTTGTTTATGAAATTGGTGCTAGAATAAGTTGCCCAGCCTGTTTGCTCAGGTCCTCAGACTGCTCTACTCCTTTACAGTTAAGAGATGCCTATGACTCTGCAGTTCCTGAAGCAGAAATGGAATTGACAGTCGTAAAAAGTGGTGCTCCTAAAATATTCATGTAGACATTTTACCTAAAACATTTGGAGGCCCGTTGGGCTTCTAAAAATAAAAGCAAATCGAAACCCCAAAATAAACTAGCATTGTTTTCTGTTGTCCTTTATGGCTGTGGTTTTTTCCCCTTTCTAACTACAGGAAATAAAATATCAGGAAAAGTTTCTACACTGCAAGTTTAGAGCTCTCCTGTAGTCCCCAAGATTCTGCTTCCTTGTGGATGAATCGATCATCGATCTGATCACAGTGTGTTGTTTGAAAGCCATTCTTGAGATTAATTTGAACAGTTATAGCTGTTTCTATGATTTACATTCATCAAACTCTGCTCTGAATGCAATAGAAACACCCTTTTCAAATGGATTTTACAACAGGTTTGAGGAAAGTTTTTCTAAGACAATCTTCTCCCTCTTCTTTTTCTTTGCCGTATGAGCAGGGCACATTTTTTTGTGGTGTTACACTAATTTGTGGAGATGAGCCTGTAACATGTAAACTGTAATAGCCAACACTTAATTTCCTGGTGGAAACATTTCTCATGAAAAACCGGCAATGCTTTGGCAGATTTTTGGGAAGAGAAAGGAGAGGGGATGGAAGCGAACAGAAGGTAAAAAGGGAGGGGTTTTATTTTTTTTTTTAATAGTGCTGCCAGTAAATATGTGCATTCAGTTTCACTTAATCATGTGCTTTTTCATTGTCCTCCACCAGGCTTTCTCTCTGACAGATTATGGATATCCAGACTGTATCTGGTGGTTTGCAGTGACTGTACCAGGATATCAACTAACAGCAGTCTCAGACCAGATGTTGACAAAATGTTTTGCTCTAGAGAACATACAACAACTTGTATTTGCTTACTTTGTCTTTACCTCTTTTAAATACAGATGTTGAATGAAGGCCCTTGATTACCCATCACTGGTGGCTGCCAGAAAAGCAGCTTGGTGTCCTCTCACAGCAGAAGTGCTGATAACACGCAGTAAGCACAGCCAGCATCATTGAGATGATGGACAGAAGCAGCGTTAAAAGCTTTGTTGTGGGACAGAAACCATATGAAATAAAGGCGATTTTCCTTGTATACCCAACACAATAGCTCAGAAGAGGTCAGTAATGAACCTCCCTGGCTGTTTTTTACCTGCCAAGACTAGTGCTGACTGCCACGATACCTTAATGCTTCACCTTCTCAAGGACACCAAGCCTGAAGGCCCCCAAATTTACTGTTTTACTGTCAACTGTGGACGTAAGCAGTAACCCAAAAACAGCTGACACACTACAAAGTCACACTCTCTTTATGTGGCAATAACATATCCTGTCCCCATCCCATGAAACGCTGGTTTCATAGCATACACTGCCATCATGAGATATCTGTCAGAAAATCCCTGGAAGCGATCCCCTGACTTGGGAAGTCATAGGAGGAGAAATCGAACAGAAACACCACTTTTCCTGCAGATGGAAATCAGGAGACAGCCATTAAAGAAGCAGCAGTGTGTGGAGCCCACCACTGTGCTCCTACATGGCTGTTCAGTTACCTTGACAGCAATGAGCTCTGGATACAGCCCTCGAAGTTGCCCATGGAAAAACAAAAACAAAACAAAGACAACCTGAACCCCCTTACACAAAATCTGCTGCTAGTACACAGCTTTTTCCAGAGAATCCCACCAGTTACATTTTATCCTGAATCTTTGACAAAAAGTTCTCCTGAAGGAAGCGTTATCCCTTACACCAACTCACAAATTTCTGCTTCCTGTCTTATCACCTGTAAAGCTATTCTAAAACGCATTTCAACAATCATTTTATATTGGAAATGATACAGCTTTTTTTTTTTCCTTCACATCTTGCTAGAAAACACTTTTTCTTTCTGACTTAAGCTGACTTCTAGGCAGAGTTTCAGTATTGCTACTGAAGCACATCCCTCCTCAGCTGCCTGAGGTTTTATTTGCTGCACCTTAACAACCATCACAGGTTCTTTTCTTCTCCGACTCTCATCTCACAGTGCTCCTCATTACAGTTTCAAGAAATACTTTTTTTCACAACAGTTGTGGAGAACCAGGAAGTTATTACTATCTTTCACTGATCTTGCAAAAGAGATTTATCTGTCATGACCAGGAAGCCAATGGCAGAAGCAGTGAAACAATCCATGTCTTCCATGTCCTACCAAGCCACAGGAGCAGTCTCCCTTCCCAGCAGACCCATACATCATTCTGTGCATGTCACAAAACTTTGGAACTGACAGTTCCAGGTACCCAACAACTCCCCCACCCTTTGCCAAAACCTTCTTCCAAGCAATGCATGGAATGAAGTAGGCAACCCAATGGCAGTAACTAGATACGACCACATTACAAAAGTGTATTACAGTGAATCCACTCATAAGATATAGTCTGAAATAACTCTGGTCTTTGTGGACATGCTCCACAAGGACATCAGTCCACAGCAGGAGATGGTGCCAGGAAGAGACCTGTGGATTATGCTGCAGCCTCCTTCCACATGTGTCCTAGCGTGGGTCTGTGACTGTGGGCCTGGGGAATTTGGAATTTAATCTCTAGCTTCAGGAAATTTGGTTTACCTTTAAAGAGGCTTAGATTCCAGCTCACAGTTTGCAGCACTTAGCCTGCAGTGAACACAGTGTAATTCAAGTGCCTGCAGACAAATAAAGAAGCACTGAGAGGGCAGCATTATGGGGGAAGCTCTCATACCTTTCCTGGTCATCCAGCAGGACCAAGTGCCTCTCTGAGGTGCCTGTACACCAACACATGCAGCATGGGAACGCACAGGAGGAATTATGAGGTCTGTGTGCAGTTGTACTGCTATGATCTGACTGGGATCACAGAGATATGGTGGGACAGCTCACTAACTAACTGGAGTGCTGCCATGGATGGATACAGGCTCTCCAGGAAGGATGGGCTGGGAAAGCAAGGAGGGGATTTGTCATTCACATGCAAGAGCAGGAGCAACACATGGAGCTCTGCCTGGGGGTGGATGATGAGCCAGATGAAAGCTTAGGGGTCAGGGTCAGAGGACCAACCACTGTAGGCAATGTTGTGGTAGGTGTCTGTTACAGACCACCTGACCAGTAAGAACAGCATTTCCCACTGGTCTCAGGGGCTTGTGATTCTTGAAGGTATTTCTTACCAGTAAAGACCACAGCAAAGTGGACGTTGTTTATCTTGACTCTATCAAGGCTTTCAACACTGTCTCCCAAAACATCCTCATCAACAAACTGACGAAGAGTGAACTAGATAAACGCACAGTGAGGTGTGGATCAGTGGCACAAAGTCCAGCCAGAGGCCAGTCATTAGTGAAGTACCCCAGGGGTCAATATCAGGGTCAGTACTATTTAACATCTTTGTTAATGACCTGAAGAATGGGTCAGAGTGCCCTCTCAGCAAGGTGGCAGACAGTACAAAACTAGGAGAAGTGGTTGATGCACCAGAGGGTTTTGCTGCCATTCAGAGAGACCTGCACAGGCTGGGGAAACAGGTGGATATGAACCTTATGAAGCTCAACACAGGGAAACACCAAATCCGTCACCTGGGCAGGAATAACTTCAGGCACCAGAGCAGGCTGGAGGCTAACTGGTTGGAAAGCAGCTTTGCAGAAAAGGACCTGGGGGTCCTGGTGGACAAGCTGGCCATGAGCCAGCAATGTGCTCTCGCAACAAAGAAGACTACCAGCCTCCTGGCTGCATTAGGCACAGCATCTCCAGCAGGTAGAGGGAGGTGATCCTTCCCCTCAACTCAGAAACGGTGTCTTGTGTCTCATTCTGGGCTTCCTGCTTCAAGGAATGGACATACTGGAGTGAGTCCAGCAAAGGGCCATGAAAATGATTAAGGGGCTGAGAGAGCTGAGACTGTTCAGCCCAGGAAGAGAAGGCTCAGGGAGAGGTTGTCAGTATGTATAAAGAAATACCTGATAGAGGGAGTAAAGATGACAGAGACAGACTCTTCTCTGTGGTGCCCACTGACAGGAGAAGAGGAAATGGGCACAAACTGAAACATGGGGAATTACATTTGAACATAATAAGACTCAACACTTTTTTACTGTGAAGGTGCTCAGACAACGACATAGGTTTCCCAGAGAGGGCATGGAGGGCATGGAGTTGCTATCATTGGAGATCTTCAAAGGTGGACTGGACACAGTCCTGAGCAGCTCGCTGGAGCTGACCCTTCTCTGAGCAGGGCAGCTGGACTAGATGATTTCCAGAGGTGCCTTCAAACCTCATCCATGCTGTGACACTGCATTCCTACAGTGCTGCTTGTAGGTGCCTGCTCTGATCCTCAGCTCCTGGCCCACAGCACAGGCAGCTGAAGAGTAGCTTGTCCCCTCTTCAGTCAACCTGAGCTGTCACCAGTGCTGGTGGCACCACTCACACTAATACACAGATAGGATGGCTGAGGAGCTCAATGCACAACTTTTGCTGCTGCCCCTGCTCAGGGACAGGAGTCGCCACAGTGCCAGCGCAGTAGCCCCCTGAATCATTCCAGGCACAGAAGCCTCCAGTTACTCCAGCCCAAATGCTCAAGAGTGTGTCAGAGCATTTGTCTGTTTTGGACTGATGCAAGGAGAAAGATCCATACATCAACAGAAAGTAAAAAAAAAAAAAAGGTCCTTTATCCCTTTAGCTAAGCTCTTTTTCAGCTGTTGAGATAAGATGGACTAAATCCAGAGGAACTGTGAGTTTTCTTTTATTAGTGATAAAATCTAAGCTGTTGTTAGAAACATCAGGTGGATTTAACAGGTTTAGCAAAGAGACTCCTAAATTCCTCAGGAGGTCTGCGAATCTGGAGCCCAGATCTGTGAGAGGTAGGAAGCACTTGTCACCTTATCAGCAGTCAGCTCAGCAGCCTTCAGAGAATTAAAATCACCTTTTTGTTCAACTTCCCTTGGTAGCTTGCCAACCTTCTTGTTACTCACTAAGTCAACTATCTCTAGAAAATATTCTCTCTGGTCTAAGCCACAGGATTCAAAACACCGCTTAATAAGTAAGCAGCAAGTCAATGGGAATTATATTACATCATAACATCTTCTCAACAGGCAAAGGCAGTTCAGCTCCTTGACTGCACAATATCCTAACTAGTCAACAGGTTTTTCTCAGTGTGCCGTTACCTTGGAAGCACAGAGTCCTCCCCATGAAGCTGCTTGGCCTCTTTCCTTCTGGAAGGCAGTGGGCTGGCAGGGACACAGAGAGGTAGTATGGAGGAAAGGACCAAATAATGGGAGCAGGTGAGTGAGCAGCGGGCAAACAGCCCCAGAGCACTCTTCCAAGTCTTTCCCCCATGCCACTGGGGGGAGTGAGCAAGCAGCTGTGTAGGGCTTATTGCCAGCTGGGGTTAAAACATGACAGCACCCATGCTCATCACTAGAGAAGCTGTCCTATAATCAGAGCTGCCAAAGCCATGCCCAGGCCCAGCCAGAGACCTCCACCACACTCATCACAAGAGGTGGGATTAAAAAGAAATACAAGGGCAAGGGAAGGGATGTTCCCAAATACATTGCTTGCTCTGAAACATTAAATATTTTGCAGTTGCCGTGACCCTTTGTGGAGTGCTCTCCATTAAACATTCATCATTTGCTATCCCATTAATCACAGCAAGTGAATCAGTAAATAGCTGTGATGAATGTAAGATATGTGTCAGCAAACACTGATAATTTTTTTCTAAACAAAACTCTGTCTAGCTCTAGAGAAAATACTCCAAAAAAAAAGTCTGCATGCTCACAGATCTAAGCAAAATGTGTGCGAGAATCCAGGAGCTGGCTGGTTCTCCCGTGTCTGGGAATTTGGGCGATTTGTGATGCTTTACTTTTTAAATTTCAAGCAGCAATTTGGGTTTGCTTGTTCTGCAGCAAAGAGTCTATTGGTGGTGTCATTTCCCTTGAATAGCCCTTTCATCTGAAACACAGCTCATGTTCCTTTCAGCAAGACAAATAACATACTTCATCTCCCCCTGGAGCCTGGAATACCTGAGATGAGATTGGCACTGCAATATAAAGATACCCTCAAAAGAGAGGCAACAGAGGCAAATCCATTTGGCCTGGGTGGAAATAATAGCTGGCACTTCCAGCCACAAACAGTCCTCTGATTTCAAGCTGTATTTCAATGTAAAATGGCTTTCCCTCATCACAGTCGTACAGTATCTAGCACAACTGCACCCTAATCTTGACTGTGGGTTTCTGGCACTGCAGTAAAACAGACACTGACCTTATAAAAAAATTCACAATCACACTTGTTCTTGCATGAGCCATCCACTGCAGTCAACATGCCTTCAGCATAAATCCAGGCGTGGGTCTTCATACAGCTTCAACTTTGGACACTAAAAAAATAATGTTGTGTTCAGAAGAAAACTTTTCTCAATTAATCCTGCATTTCAGAGCCAGCCAAGTTAGGAGTTCCTTTTAAGAGATAAAACACAGGTGGTCTGCCAGTTGCTGTGGGTACATAATAGGAGTGTTACACAGATAACGAAGGAGAAATGGTTGCATCTGGCAGATGGCATCACATTCTCAGGGACAGGCGCCCATATGGCCAAGAAGAAACACTTTCAGCCACAAAACCTTTGCGTGCCTTTGTGGCATCTCTGCACTGGGAGGGGAAGTATGTCAGTTCACAACCTTGCTGCGATAAAACAAAACTGGACGGATTTTGGCAAAGTATGTTCATTCTCAGGCCCTCCTCAGCCCTGAAGCCTTCCTCCCCTCATCTGAGCCTCTGCCTGGCTAGAGTGCTAATTGTGGCTTCCACATGCTGTAAAAGGTGGTTAGCACTGATTTTGAAAGCTGGGTTTGCAAAGAGAGGCAAAAAACACCCTCCTGGCAGGTTTCTGTCCGTGTACCTCTCTAAAATCAGCAAAGTCCCTCTGAGAAGCTGGGAGAGCAGGGACTGGATGGATGCAGCTGCTAAAGGGACCCAGCTAGGGTGACTGGTGTTGATGGAAATGCTTTGCAAAATGCTCAACAGTCTTGACATTGCTCATTATCTTGTGAGATTTCATAAAAATCTGTTTTGTTCAAATCCACTGGAGGGCTGAAGCACACAGTTATCCAATAAACTCTCACTGCTTGTCTCACAAATCACATCACAGGACATCCAAGGTGTCAAGACCTCACAACTATCTCCTACCTGCTGCTCTTCCGGCTCAGCCTAAGCTGCCACACACTTGTCTCTTCAAGCTTACAGGTAGCCAGCGAACACCTTCTGGGACCCATTGCACAGGCACAGTGACCCTCCACCACACTGTGGTGCCCTGGCCATGATTAGCCCAGCAGTGAAATAAGGCTCAGGAGGACTTTACTGAGGACTCTCACCAACATATGCCCAAGCTGCCCTTGTCTTATGCATATGGTAAATGCTCAGCATATGCAGAGAGAGAGCATGGGGACTGAATGGGGGAGGAGGAAGAGAAGGGAGAAAAGTAAAAAATGGGAGAAAGAAATGGGGCAGGACAGGGAGGGGAGAAGCAGGGTTTGGCTCAGAGGTAAGCAGAGGAAGCACCATGAAGCTTTGATGGCAAGAGAAGATTAATTAGTAATTATCTTTAATTGCACCTTCTCTTTTGCCTTTCCTGAAACCTGACATCACCTTCTTACTCTCCCATCCGGCTCCAGACTCATTTAGAGGCACCCTGAACACCTTGCACCGAGCTGCTCCTCCCACCGGAGCCTGGGGCTGCTCCCTCGGTGCCTGCTGAGCCCGGCTGTGCAGTCACTTCAGCTGGGACATAGCCGTTATCGTGCCTTCCTCTACACACACATCCTCTCGTGATTCCCTGAATACCTGTAAAAATCTGAGAGTTCCTGTTCAGGACGATTCCTCCTTTATCATAAAAGCTCTCAGCTCCAGCACATCCTTCCTCTTCCTCCCTAAAAAACCTCTCCTTCCATAAATTGTTTGCCTTGTTCTTGGCCTTGAGCACACATTTACACCAGGAAACAGCCACTGTGCCTCCCCTGCTGTGGTTTAGGGGCAGTGGTGATGCTCCCCAGCCAGTTTTTCCCCAGCTGTCAGGCCAGCGGGGCCAGCCGGAGCTGTGCCGCAGCCTGCACAGCTGAGCCCGGGGGGCACCCGCCCCGTGGCACCCCACCGCTCATGCTGCCTCCTTTCAACCCAGAGCAGGCTTCTCCATGCAACACCTGAGTCTTTAGTCTACAGCAATATGCAAAACAGAGCCAGAACCAAGGCCTGAGCGCTAGCTCGTGATCAGCAATTAAATCGACAGCAAGGCCCTTGGCGCGGGTGAGGCCCAGGCATCCCACCCCATGTCTGGCCACGGTGCAGGCTGGCGTGAGCCTGGGTCCATGCAGGCTGTTTGGATGCTGCCATCTGCTCTGGCGATGAGAGTCTGGCTGTACAGACACAAGCTGAACCATGCCAGGGTATCTCCAGGCCAGAGAACAGGGTCTCATTTCCTAGCACAAATGTAGCACCAGGAAGGCCTTCAATGTTGCCATACCCTCCTCACCTACAAACTCACAGAAGCAGGAAACACACAAGAGCCTCTTCTATAAAGTGCAATGGACATAGTATGACTTTACTTTTTGCAGATTACAAGCACCTTTATTCCAGGATTGAGTCCAGGTAGCCTAAACACACTCCCAAAAACTCAGCAAGTTATTGTTGCATCTGCAGGTTTCATATTTGGGATTTTATTACTTTTGGATAAGCACCTTACATGCCACAGAAGGGAATTCTACATCTCCATAATGCCAAGCAATGACTTTGCTCACATCATCTGTCAAACTACTGTTGCTGCTCTTTTTCTGCCACCTCCATTTCTGCATCTCTTCCCATCTCGTACACAGTCCTCGGTGAGATTGTCAGATTCTGGCAGATCCTAACAGATCCTGACCAACAGACATGTCAGGATTAAGTCTAACTTTAGAGTTTAGGTCGCTGAGAGAGTGAATTTGCAAATGGAAAGTTCATTGCTTCTCTGAGAGCTCTGACTTTGAAAGGGCATCTCTTGGGACATGGAGTGAAAGCTTGCTGACGTGCTGAGCTCAGCACGGGGGGATTTCTTGAATAACAGGAGGCACTTGGAAACTTGGTGTGACTAAACCCAATGCCTGTGCTTGAAACGGAACCCTGACAAAGAAATGGGATTAAATTAAGTCAACTTTTTTTTCACATATTGCCTGGAGGCAAATATTCATTCTCACTTAAAAGTTGTCTGCCTACACGTAGATAGTGCAGAAAAAACTAAAACTATAATAATACTAAAAAATAATACTATAAAACACTACAGGTGGGAAAAATCCCTCTTTGCATGACATCTATTTCGCAACAACAAGCTTGTCCTTCCCTCTCTGGGCACAGTCCCCCGTGTCTGAGCAGGGCTGCAAAGCATGGCACGCTCTTTTACTCCCTAAATCTCCTCTCCCTTCCTGTTTGGAACATGTGGCAGCTTTACCACTTCAGCTTGGTTTGGTGGAGGATGCTAGGGATGGCAAAGTGGCAAAGGCTGCTCATGAGGAAGAGGAGGAGAGGAAAGGAGAAGGAGAACGGCAGCTCTTACCGCTCTGCTCTTCAGCTGACGGCAGGAGCAGTATCAGCTTGAAGACTGTGTGTCTGGGAGAGTCAGGGAACAGGCCTGGAGCTTGCTCTCATGCAAGGATGTGTATTAAAAAGGGATGTCCCCATTTTACTCTCGAAGTACCTAACTGAGCAGGTGGAGTATGAACCTCAATGAGGTGTTGAGAAACGGCAACTTGTTGTAAAGGAGAGGCAGTAAGTGTTTGCTATCTTGATGGGATGAGTAAAAACAATTTTTTATTTATTCCTATCTTTGAGACTCAAAGGCCTGAAAAGTTGGACATAACCATAAGCTCTTAAAACTGTGATTTCCCAGGGCTCCAGGAGAGGATGTGATATTGCTCACTGGCAGTCTAACAAGCAGCCATGAAATACCACCAAGCCAGAATGGTGCCCAGCTGCTTGCCCCAGAGCCCTTCATGACCCTGTGTCCTGTCAGGGCAGGTCAGCCCCCCCTTGAGTGCCATGCTGCCTGTGCCCATGGACCACAAGCCCATGCCTCAGCACAACACTACCACCAGTACTTCTGTGCCGCTGCAGCACGAGTTGGCCCTGAGTCCTGTTTACTTGTAAGCATGAGAAAGGGAGAGGGTACTGCTATATCTGAAAAATAAGAAATGGGTTTTTTCCACGCCATTTCATTGTTCCCCTCCTGATCTGCTTCCAGGAGCTTGTCACCCCTCAGCAGGGACAGCCCTGTGACAGAAACAAAGTCTCTTTTGTTTGCTGTGGGTTCCTGTCCGCTTCTGGGACCCATCTCCCACTGAACTGCCTCAAATGCTTTTTCCTGCAGTAAGCTTTGAGGTGGTTCCATTTCATCCCACTTCCTTGGGGAGTTATCCTGCATA
>NW_010132979.1:0-11387 GCF_000699245.1 Pterocles gutturalis | reverse complement strand
CTATTTCCCTGGCAGGTCCTTGAGATATATTATAACTACATTTCACATGGATGCAAAGAGTCTGGCAGCATTACATTCAGATGGAGCCATTCATCACCAGAGGTTAGCAAGGATGAACATAATTTAATAGCATGCTGAAATTCTTGTTCTGTTTTTGCTGGAACCCCAAAGATGTGGGCAAGAACATTTCAGGCCTGAGATCCAGACCTCGTCACTCCTGAGTAATGGTGGGCATAGACCTGGGGGCATTGCTGAAAGGAAAGACTGACATACGATGCTAGTCTGACAATTCTGGGGGTAGCTGTTATTTGCTGAATCTTTTGCATCTATTTTATTTTATGCTGATCAGGAAAGCTCTGAGCTAAGACCATATGGTACTGATTTGCTCAGGGTTATTGCTGGTCAAAACTAAACCGTGCTGTGCTCCATTCCCACAGACAGCTATTAAACTGGAGATGATTATTATTTGTCCATTGGTATTTCAGCAGTGTTCAGCTGGGAGTGAAGCCACACTCGGCTGGTCACTATTCCCTTACATACATATAGAGTTATGGTTCTTTGTCCCCAGAAACCTAAACCTGAAATGAAAGCCCCAGATGCAGAGTGTCCCGACCTCAGGCTGTTATCTAATACTTCTCTCTATTATTTCAAAACCTGTTTCTCAGAAATTATTTCCTCTTTTTTCCTCCCCAACTTGAGGAGACTAGACGTGGTGTTACAGCAGCTGCTGACCAGGCTGGCTGAGAAGACACCCCCCAAGGCACTGCTGAGGGGGTTGCTGGGAGTGGCTGCTTCTCTTTTCTGCAACAAAACATCCTACGCCATGTTATCATCCAATCTAGGCCTCCTGCACCCATTTGAGAGCTGGTTGATTTGGTAAAACATAGGCTAGAGTGCCTGTGGATGCTCTCCTGGAGATGTGGCCCTTGGGCACCTTTTTTCTCCTCATTGAGGGAAAGGGAGACTGCATTAGATAGTCTTGGTAACATAAACACTTCCCTGAAGCAATTCTTGACAAATCCATTACCTTTCTCAAAGTTTGTATTAAAACTACTGATTCTGAACACCTTGGTCCAGCAGAGCTCAGAGGACCTCAGCAGCTGAGTGTCCCACATGGAAGGTCTGGTGCAGGCCTGGACAATCCTTGGGGATGGGGGAAACAGCCTTCAGAAAGACAAAGTGTCTCTGGGGACCTGGAGAGCAGAAGAAACAGAGCCACAATGCAATCACCATTTACCTTGGCAAAAGAAATCAGCCCCGTGTAATCTCAAGACGTTTTGTGAGGTCACCTCGCTTTCTCTGTTAGCCTTGACTGCTCGATGAACGTACCTGTTGTGCTCCAGTGCATAACAACATGCAAAAAGTGAAATCCACTGATGGCAAATATCAAGATGAAGAAAAAGCTTACATTTAATGTAATAGTTGCCATAAGAATTTACACCTAATTACAACTCTTTTATAAGGTTGTTTTGTGACTAATGTGACAGAGGCCAGTGATTCCCTCAAAATGGCAGAGCTAAGTCATAGGTTTGGATAAATAAAAGCTCACCTGCAACACTGATTGATTTGGACAATATCACAATTTTTCCTCAGAAGTTTTATGATCCAGAATGAATTGGAAGTGTGTTCAATTTGAAGAAATAATTTCAACCAGTAATCCAAGAACATAAATTTCCAATTCTGAAGACCAGGAAAATATCTTTGAGTGGTAAGAGCTGTCAGATTTCAGTTCTAAGTATGACACTCAAGTCTGTCCCACAGTTATAACTGCAGCAAAGCTGGGTATCAGGGCTGTGCTGCTCTGTGCACCCAGTGCACTTAAGTTGTTAATTCCCTGTGTGGTCCAAGAATACCCCAGCTTGTCATCAGCACAGATGAGATAGTAGGGTTGGTTTGAGACAAAAGACTGCCTTGAAAGCAGGCCTGAACTCCTCGCCACCTCCATAATTAATTGACACACAGGAGCTCTCCAGATGGGAATTCTGGACAGGTAGCTCCTGCTGTAGCTCATCTCCTCTGTATGCTTAAATGTGTTTGTGTTGACTAACATCCTGGGTGGAGTGTCCCTGAGATCCTCACACAGTTCTGCTGCTTTGGCAGTTGCAGAAGGGATCACGTTGTCCATAGATAAGACATTTGGAAACAGTCAGTACAAACTGTTCCTGCAGATGCAAAAATACTCACAGAGGACAGTCTTTTGTACACGGTTAAGATATTTATACCAGTTTTGTATGTAGCTGTCATGGACAAAACAGTCCAGACTCAGGATATTTCACTTGAGTTAATTTATCGCCAGGCCACGCAAGCTTCTGGTCCCTGATTTGGATATCAAGGGAAAGAAGAACACAAACAGCTAGAAAAACACTTACATGAAACTCCATCTTCCCTCCTTCCCAGACTCAACTTCCCTTATTTTTGCCGCATTTACAATGAGTCCATCAAAAGTCCTCTTGCAAGGCGATGGCCAGTGTAGGAAGTGGGAGGGGTGCACATGATGGCTTTCGGCTGCCCTGTGTGTAACCATTTCTGCTGGGCTGCACTTCATGATTCCTGACACTCTTCCTGTAATGGTTTCTGCCATGCTGCACGTCACGGCCTCTGCTGCTCTGTTCTTCAGTGTGCCCACTCTGGCATGGGTCACCCATGGGTGTGTTTTTTTACCATGTGGTTTTCATTTTCTTCAGGGCAGGCTGGAACCATTTTCAGCACACAGCAGATCATGAGCTCACCCCCTGCAGGCCACCACTGCAAACCACTGTCACATACAGCCTGCAACATCTGCCCATCGCAGCAGGTACGGTAACAGGGATGTGCGGTCATGCAGGACAGTGGGACGGCTTGCAACCGAGAATTTGTATGACAATTGCAGTGGGGATCCTGTTGGCACAGGACAGTGAGCAACCATGCTGAGAGAGCTGATTCCCTATGTGAGAGTTACCTTATGGTAAGATTTAAAAAATAGTTTTTATTTTAAACACTTTGTCATTGAGTGTCTATGCAACATTGGACTGCAAGAGAAATGGTTATTAAAATATCTTTATATCTGAAAGACGCACAGCTCAGCAGCTCAGTATATCCCCAAAAGCATCAACATGAAGGTTAACTCTGCCTATCATCAGTTGGCTCACTTCAGCTAGAAACTGTAGAAACCATCTCAGAAGTAAAGCCAAAGATTATCAGAGCTGAGTTTTTTGGTTTATGCTGCCAAATTAAGGGAGTCTGAAAGGTGGCTGTCTGTCCATCTTGCAGGAAGCATTGCAAAGGAGGAAACCCGACAGCCTGATGTCTGCCAAGTAGCGTTCCTACTTTAGGATGAGTTTCAGTCCTACAGTTGCTGCGTGTGTGTGTGTGTGTAACAGGGGAATCTGCTGAGATTGCAGACTGGAAGTCAAAGCCCTGCCCGCAGTCAGCCTGCACATAGCTACTACCCTCTGTATGCTTTAAATAGAGATCTGGGACCACTGAGGCTTACATAAAGTGTCTCAAACAATTCTCCTGTGTGCTTATACTCTGAGCTGGGAAAACAGTCTCCTCACATCATGTAAGAGCTGTACAGGCCTGCTCCAGCTGTGCCCTTTTCGGGAAAGGATTAAGAGAGGTTTAAGCATGTGGGGGCAGGGTGCAGCCTGGTGTGCTTGGGTGGACTCCATCCTTCTCTCTCCTGCTGGCTGACTTAAGAGTTTTCACACTTGATTGTTTTTCACATCAATGCTGCTATATCTGAAGGTACAATGATTGCTACAGTTCAGTCACTTCATTGATCTAAATAATTTCTGACAGCTTTATTTGTACTTATCTAAATTTATAAAGAACCGTGTCAACTCTGGTAGCAGTTATAAAGTCCTCAAATACCCTCGGATATTGCTGTCCACAATGAGTGCAGGGTGAAATTGAAAGATTCTTTTCAGAATATGCTTTTAAATTAAGACAATCATGGCAGCTTCTCAGGGAATGCTGTTTGCAGTGGCCAGGCACTTCATTTTCATGCTGATCCTTAATCCTACTTCGAGTCAATCAAAACTGGAAATAAAGTTGTACTATTACACAATTGCAAAGGCAATGAGTTCTGCTGTCAGCAGATGCGGTGGCTAAAGATCCCCTTAATCACAGACACAGGATGACTGAGTGACACACCCCTGGATAAAAGAACAAATGCCAATGTGAAAGTGAAACATTGGCAAACATTTCGTGTAAAAGATAAGTTATGTAGTATGTAAGAGGGTCTGAGTCATAGACACATTA
Source organism: Pterocles gutturalis (assembly GCF_000699245.1). Classification (NCBI taxonomy): domain Eukaryota; kingdom Metazoa; phylum Chordata; class Aves; order Pterocliformes; family Pteroclidae; genus Pterocles; species Pterocles gutturalis. The sequence continues at coordinate 7,145 of NW_010132979.1, read as the reverse complement.
TACTGTAATATTAGATGTTGCAGACTGTGAAAATCGTAGAATCATAGAATCATTAAGGTTGGAAAAGACCTCAAGGATCATCAAGTCCAACCGCCAACCCAACACCACCTGACCCGCTAAACCATGTCCCTAAGCACCACGTCTACATGTATGGTAACAACCTAATCAATTATTACAGCCATAATTTAAAACAGCCATTATAGCCCTTCAAAAAACCTTCTCCTTCTTTTGTAATTTCTGTCGACCAAAGAGATATTTAAGAACAAAATGTGATAAATCCCAACACTGCGTTTGAATATGAGGCCATTTAACATGGGAAAAAGCAGAACAACTTGAATGAGTGCATACGAGTGGGTGCAAATTTCAGGTGTTCAAATGGGCAATCTCCTACTGAAATTTGATAAGGGATGGAAAGGATTAAAAAAAAATTCCTAGGTGAAGAAGAAACACGAGTCAAAGCTTAAATAAAATTATCAAGAACATTGAAGCATGTTTGCTTCCAACCATTTTTAACTGATTTAACATTGAACTGCATTTTACCTCAATACACATAAAGAAAACTTTATCTATCCAGAACTGGGAAGGGAGAAAGTTTAGGTAGGATTAGAATTCAACCATTAAAAAGAAAACTCAGATTATCTGAAACAAGGCGCTGGGGTTTGCTTATGCTTTGTTGTAATACCAAGTTGCTTAAAACCCACTGCTTTAGTAATAACATCTACAGAAAAAGAAAAAGAAACCTTTTATATCAGTCAGTACTAACAGAAATATTACCTGGGCTTTCTTCCCTACAATCATTATTTAGCTCAAATGCCAGCAAACTGCAGCAGAATTTTAAATTGTCTCCACTTGTAATTTATGGGTATCGCTTTTCAGAACTCACATACAGCTTTACCAAACGACTCTGACAGGGATGACTTTGTACTCTTTTACTACATTATGACCTATGTTATCTTCTATAACCACAAAATACAAACCCTGCATCAACGATTGAGAATGAGATTTGGGGAATTTTTTTTTTTCATCTACCTACAACTTTCATCTTACTTGCAGTGATCAGAGCAGCAGCAAGCCTGGAAATCTTATCTATAGAAATGAAGTCTATGGTTGAATTATATAGACTGCTTTTGAACAGAGTAGTCTAAGTAGTCTGCAAAAGTCATGTGGAAACCAAGAATTACATTTCTTTTTAAGTGTTCTTCTTATATTAATATTCACAACCTGGCTCTTGCTTGGTAGTAGTACCACTAGGTGTTCTCGGGATGACGGTGTCACTATGGGAAAACAACTTCTGCTCAATTAATTTTCTGAAGATGTTAAATTCTGGTGCATTCCTGACACAGCAAAGTCGTATACAAAAGTTACTGTCTTCTCAGAGCATTAAAATTTCACATACACATTTCAAGGAAGGTTTCCCATTAGGCTTACATAGGCAAAATAAAGGCATCCCTAGGTCAACACTTATCAAACTTTACAATTCAAAGATTTTTATTAAATTTTTTTGAGAAAAATCCATTAAAGAACATTATATTTTTTTGTGCTTACAACCAATACGTTAAAATATTTGTTAATGGCTTTTATTCACCATTCTTTGCATTTGTTTTCATGTGACAATGTGTCGGAACTGGGGGATGGCGTTATTTTGAGTCTCTGGGCCATACTCTAAAATGCATATCACAGGCTGAGCCTTATTTCACTTATCCCATAGCAAAACCACATAGGCAATGATGAAGAAAAACAGTTGATAAGAATTTTTAGGTCCCATAGAAGAAGACTAAAGGCAAATAACTGTAAGAAAGTATGCTTTCAATTCATGTTTCAGTACTAAAATATAAATGCAAATATTTCCTGGTTGCTGCAAAAAAATTTGAATGAACTAAATGGGAACACAATGGGAATAAATGAATAGGAATTGTAACAATCTTTTATCTCTGTATCACTATTTTATTCAAAAACTTAGTCCCTCAGTGTCATTTTATGACACATGTTAAAGTCACATGTTCACTAAACACACATGTAAGCTAAATATTGGCAGTATTTTGCTAAAGATCCATGATACCAATATTTTCTGGTATTATATACATAATATATATGAAGATGATAACACCACATTATTTGCTGCACTTACCCAGATTCACAGCTAAAGGCTAACAAAAGATCCATGAACTCAATTTCCTTTGGCCCTCTGTAGTCACCTAGGTGAATGCGATCCAAGCCAAATCACCATTAGTACAAGCTCTTCCCCTTCATCAGGCAGAAATAATATATATAGGTTTTTTTTTACTATTATGGCAGTAGTATGTTTTTTTTACTATTATGGCAGTAGTATGTTTTTTTTACTATTATGGCAGTAGTATGTATCTCCATTGAATTAATATATGTAATTTATCTCCAGAATAGATAGGTGAATAAATATATTTTTTTAAAAAAAATCTGTTTTTAAAAAATATAAATATATGTTTTCTTTTGTATATGGATCTCACTACTCTGGACAATTGCAGACTTCTACAATTGCACCACAGACTTCTCAGAGGGACTCACAAATTATTGATGTTTACCCCAGGGTAATTACTGTCACTCCATGTGTATCTTTCATCTGTCAGGTATAGTATATTGAGATACAGTGTGCCAAATGATGAATGTCTGATTTCTCAAATTCTTTTTAAGATGTTCAACCTTTAACTGCTCTTCTCGGACACCAGATGAAAGCAGCATTCAGCCATTCAGGAACTGAGTTTTGCTGCGTATATTCTCCCAAGGCCAAGAGAATGGAGATTCCTTGAGGACATATGAAGGTAATCTCTGACAACGCACTTGGCTGGCAGGTATTTCAGCACATAAAAAATACCTGGAATAAATCCAACTATTCTGGGGGGAGTTGTATAAAGACTAACTGATTCAGAATTCCTGTGCAAATGTTGATAGGTAAAATGGCATAAGATCATTTTAAATACAGGCTGTCTTCCTCATGCCTTCTGCACTTGCTTTCTTTTATTTTTTTCCTTCAACTTTCTTTTGGCTTTGAAGTCCCCAATCACATTGTCATTGCACATGATTAGAAAATGAAGGGTTGTTTAATTTCAGGGTATGCATATGGGCTACACTCAAGTCCATGTGAGGTGCTATATGCCTCCTTAAAGCCTTGGAAGCAGCAAAGGGCAATATGTTACTGCAGCTTGTGAAAGGCTGCAGCTGTCTATTTAATTAGTCTGAGATTGCATTTTTCTGGAGTCAGATGAGTTAGGAAGCTGTGAGCTGTGGACTGCTAGCTGACGAGGCTGTCATACCATGGCTTCAAGGGATTTGAACCTCCGCATTCACGGAGGAAGCAAAGCCTTGTCAGGGATACATATGAGCAATGTCCAATTAATAAAAAAACACTTAACACTCGTGTAGATGGGGCCCTTATCTCCATCATCCCCAACAAACTGATTTTCTTGAAGAGACTGAGTGTCCAACCTTACACAGATACTTCTCTGCGTAGTACCTGATGAGTACAAGTACCATGTACAGATTGATTGTGCTCCCGTTATAAGGCATGCACTGCAAAAGATCTGGCTCAGATTTTGCTTGTTGCCTAATTTCCCCACTACTAATGTCAGGTCTCCCAGTGTTATGGAAAATAAATGTTCAGCTAAACATATGTTCTTTTCTGGGCATGTCCGCAGTATGTGTTTGCTACATGTTCTGGAGTGAACTACTGGGCCAAACTGGTGCTGTCAAATTGCTGTGTCTCACTGGCAGTTCGTGGGAGATTGGGGATTGTTATTTTGGTCTGGAACACTATCCAGATCCGACATGTCTCCACTGCACAGTGGCTCGAGCCCTTCCACAAGCATTGCACCCAAATGGCTTGGACCCCTCTAATGCACACCACAAACCTCAGCCACCTGCTGCCGCACGTGATTATTATTGATGTCTCTGATGGCATCAGATGTAGAATTTGCAATGGGATCCCTATGGAATAAGTGACTTCTCCAGGACAAAAAGTGATGCGAGGACCTCTGGAGCAGAAGACAGGAAGGTGTTCTTCTAATTCCAGAAAATGTATTGGCTCTGACGGTCCCTCCACAGAAAAAAGGAAACTCTGGGGCTGGAGGTTCTCCTTCTCTTTGGACTGCTGGTGCTACTCCATTAGGAGTGGCTGCTCTGCTACTCATTCCTATATGGTCAACAGGCAGACTCTTAGTGGAAGTGGCACTCCCATTGCAGACCAGGGGTGACTCAACAGACCAGTTCTGATTCTGGGTCCCTGACAGGAGATGCTCACCAGTCTCCATTTACCTCTGGCTCCCGGGCAGAAGGATAGAACATGTGCATCAATCCCTGCAGCTTTCTGAAAACACACAATGCAATGCACTGCTCAATATCTGCTCCCTACAGTGCCCTCAACACTGAGGTCAATATTTTCAGCAGTGGAATGAGAAGCCTGGAAGAGATTTGTTCATTTTTTTGCCTGTGTTGTAAGAGCATTAGGCCATGGAGTGGCAAGGCTCTTTCAACACTTTCAGCTCAGCAGCAGCCTGTGCTTCAGATCATGGAGACTGAGTTGAGCAAGCACAGGCAAGGGGTGGGAAGAGTCAGTTTATGCACAGTATGTGAAGGACACCATGGTAAATGCCCTTCTCTGCTGGGACTTTATAACCAACTCTAATTAGTGAGTGAACTGAGCACCTCTTGCTGATTCAGGCAGTCCTCTAGGAAAGTGGATGATGCCTTTGGATACAGAGACAAAGCCCTTCCCACACTTCCTGTTCACCTGCTGCATGCTATGCTGTGACCCATCCAGACTGAGAAGTGGTCTGGTCCAGTATGTTTCTGAACATTTTAACCAACCCTTACTGGCAGTCAAGCAGGGATTTGGTTTTTGCAAAGACAGGATGTTATCTGAGGATTGAAGATTGCTGGGGAGTGACAGGATGCACCTGAGGAAGCTGTTTAGCATGGGAAACAACTCTGAAGTGTAAAGTATATCAGGAAAGCTGCCAAGGCATTAAGTACAGTATCCTCCACGCACAAGTGCAATATGCAGGATGTGAAGTAAACTTATCAAGAGACTGAATAGTGTAAATAGGGAATTCATGACTGAGCCCCAGTGCAATCAAACAGCATACAGGAGGTAGGAGCAGGGATAGGCAATAAATGAAGAATTCAGAAAGATTGTTTAGGAAAACCAAGTTCAAGTAGAGGTGAAACTTGCAAAAGATGTGAAGGGTAGTCAGAAGAGCTTCTACCACTACATGAAAGCGGATGCTGTTGAAAGCAATTTTTCCTCACAGAACTGCAATCACAATGTACGCAAACAGCATGATTATTGCAGCATGGTCTTAACCAGAGCAACTGATGTGATGTAGCTGGCTTCTGTGTGGAAGTCCTCTCTAGCTGATGCCAAACAAGGAAAACTCCTGCTTAACAAACCCAGTACACTCTACTGTCTGTAAGTGGTCTACAGCAATGAGAATGGCCAGGACAGCTTTGGAAAATGCTTGCATACAGTCTGTTGCACTTATGCCCCCTTCTCCCTTAGGGTTGAAGCAACTGTATAAAGCAAAGCAGTCACCAACGTCAGGCTTCTGGGTAGTCAATAACCATGGCATGAACACTGAGGATGGTGGTGACAGAGGAAGAAAGCTGTTTCCCGAGTCCATTGGATGGACTTCACCTAGATCACTGTTCCTGACCTTGGATGGAAATGACAAGCCAGTGTCCCAGGTTTCCTCTGTCTTGACAGGCCTTATATGAAGGCCAGACTACATAGGGCACCATGATTAACTCTTAGTTAAACCTTTCAAAGCTGAAACCAGGACACTTGATCATCTTAAGTGGGAACATTTTGACAAGCCCTTGACCATAGACTTACTGCCCTAAATCTTGAACCAATATGCTGCTAATAAGCATCCCCTTCCAGCACTACTGCCAGGAAATCCTGCTGGCAGCAAAACCTGTCCCCCCTCTTTCAGCATAGCCTCACATGAGCAATGCCATTTTTTCTAGACCTCATGTCTTTCTTCTGGAGGAGGATGAAGGACATCTACCTTTGTTTGAGGAGAAGACAGAGGCAAAAAGCAAAAAGGAAAACCCTAAATTTAAACTGGATCAAGAAAACGAACAATGATAGCAAAAAGAACAGCAAAAAAAAACCCAGAAGGAATAATAGCAAACAACAGCAAAATGCAGTGCCCATGCCAACGGGCCCTGGCAGCAAGCTGCTGAGTGGAGGGCTTCTTTGAGCTACAATGCAGGTCATGGAGGAACACAAAGTGAAGTCATCACAGAATGAGGTACCCGCAGCAACAAAGGCACCACAAAAATTCTAACTCTTCCACATGACTACATGGAATTGAAAATTCAAGGGCTGAACACAATTAAATGCTGCAAACTGTTCTGAATCCAGAGTGTGGGACAAAGCTTTTGCCTAGAAAAACCCCAGTGGACATTTAAAAAATGGTTACAAATTTGTATGCCTTAGTTTCCCAATTTATTAAATGAAAATAAGAAGTTACCAACTTTATATATTTTATAGGCTTCATTCCTTCGATGTTCAAAGGGCTTTAAGATCTTTGGAGGGTAGACTGATATAGTAGGACAAAACATATTCTTTTGGTTACCATCTTATTGATCAAAGTCTCTCATATATTTGGAAATTCTCCCTGAATTGAAGTGAGTTTTCAAAACTGTATAGCAGAGTTTGACTCCATGTGAAAAAATAACCTAAAGACCTTTGTTCCAGTTAAGCTGAAGCCATGGGAAATTTATTCAGAATGATGGATTAATATTTTTACTTTTAAAAAATCTGTAAGGCTCTGTAAGATAATAAAAACACAAAAAACCACAGTGTATAAATTCTTCTCATCTCAAATCTCTTTGGGCTTCTGATCTAGCTACAGCAGGAGACAGAAAAAATGTATTTTTTTTTTTCTTGGAGAAATAACCTACTAAAAAATATCTACTTAGACTTTAGTAAAGCCTTTGACACCATTTCCCACAGCATTCTCCTGGAGAACCTGGCTGCTCATGGCCTGGACGGGCGTACTCTTTGCTGGGTAAAAACCTGGCTGGATGGCCAGACCCAAAGAGTTGTGGTGAATGGAGTTAAATCCAGTTGGTGGCCCGTCCCAAGTGGTGTTCCCCAGGGCTCAGTAGTG
>NW_010132978.1:3324-14602 GCF_000699245.1 Pterocles gutturalis | reverse complement strand
GACCACCTGGCCCCAGCTAACGATCCCCGCCGGAGAGGGTGGGTCCCAAAACTCACAGAACAGAGATAACAATTTGAGCGTCCCAGACCGAGAGCTGACCAGGGTGTGTGTGGGGTGGGAAAGGCCTTGGGAGAGTGAATGCAGACACCTGAAGCGAGATGATCTGAAGCCCAAGGAAAAAGAGCAAAAGAGAGAGAGAGGTCCCAGAAGGGTCCTCACCTATATACTGGGTATGACGTGTATGTTATGGACTAAATCATTGGTCAGTCTGGTTCTCAATCTTAACCGATGAGCAAATCCCATGCTAGCAGCTGGACTGTGTCTCTTTGCTCATCTGCCGACCTTGGCAGCAGAATAAAACATCGTTCTTATCAGCTCTTCTCCTGAGCATAAATCCAAAACACAGCCTCTTGCTAGCTATTTATGAAGAAGAGAAAAAAAAATATTAACTCTCTGCTTAACCCAGGACACATGCATTGCCTAACAGGACACTGCTTGGATGGGTGTCTGACCTGGTCTGTGATGTAGACCCAGATGGACATACCTGACAATGCTTCAGCCAGAGATGTAAATCAGAGAAGGTGTAGGTGACTGTATCCCTTAAAGAAGAGCCTTGGCAACGTGGGACAGCAGAAGCTCTGCAAGTAATCTCAGCTATTAGCTCTAGTTAGCAAAGCACCACTGTGATTTTTTTCATGTTGACTGAGAAATGACAGAACATCTCTTCAAAGGTAAGATTTAATGCTGACAAGTCAATGAAATCTTCATCAATCCTTTTGACTTTCCCAGATATTAGGCAAGGATTAGCTGGTCAAAGATGATTTTCAGTTTTCAGGCTCGTTATATTCAAAATAACGTAAGTCTACTTAGAGGTTTGGTTCAGTGACAGAGCAATATATTAATCTATCCATTTAGCTGGCAAATATATGTGAAATATATTGGCAGGCTCATCTCTCTCTTAATTGTATGAAGAAATTAGTGTAACCTTTTTGTCATTCTATGTGCTGGGCCTCATTTTAAAAGGGGTGGCCAGCAGGGAGAGGGAGGTGATTGTCCCCCTCCACTCCACTCTCATGAGACCTCACCTGGAGTACTGCATCTAGCTCTAGAGTACTCATCACAAGAAGGCATGGACCTGTTGGAGCAAATCCAGAGGAGGGCCACGAAGATGATCAGAGGACTGGAGCACCTCCCATACTAGGACAGGCCTGGAGAAAAGAAGGCTCCGAGGAGACCTAAGAACAGCCTACCAGAACCTAAAGGGGGCCTATAGGAGAGATGGGCAAACACTCTTTGTCAGGGAGTGTAGTGATAGGACAAGGGGTAACAGTTATAAGCTGAAAGAGGGCAGATTTAGGTTAGATATTAGGAAGAAATTTTTCACTGTGAGGGTGGTGAGGCACCTGAACAGGTTGCCCAGGGAAGTTGTGGATGCCCCAACCCTGGAGATGTTCAAGGCCAGGTTGGGGGAGGCTTTGAGCAACCTCGTTTTGAGGGAGGTGAGCAACCTCGTTTAGAGGGAGGTGTCCCTGCCCGCGGCAGGGGGATTGGAACTCGATGATCTTTAAGGTCCTTTCCAACCCTAACCATCCTATGATTCTATAAGTCCTGCATTCCTGTCCACCTTCTGGAAAGGATGTAACGGAGACCTTGTCAATACAGTTACCTATCAGCTTGTTCACAGAGAAGTGCTTGTGGTAGCAATATTTAGAGTAAAATATCTTCAGGCAGCTGAAGTTGTAGTAGACCATTCCTGGGGCAAAACAGCTACCCTGCTTCAGGACTGTAAGCATATATTCAGGTCATTTATGTATATTTTAGGTAAAATCTATGTACTTTTTAATGTTTATGCTTTTTCGGATTTTGGGAGAGAACTGGTTTTTAGCACAAGCTATATAACAATTTAATTTACTAACATATTGAAATGTTTCAAATTCAATGGAAAGGGAGCTCCTTACTTAAGTACTACTTAAAATAAATCTTATTTTAAAGAACTGTAAAATATCAGCTTCTCTGGCATGGTCCTCATTTGTCTGAGTGTTTAAAGAACAAAGTAACAAACCAGTACTCAGTACTTAACTGAATACCAAAGAGGGGGAGTGTGGAGTGTGTTTGTGTGTCTTGTTAAAAATATATTTGTCAAACCTTAAAAATATTGTTATAGAACCTCCTTTTGACATGGCAGGGGGGTTGGAACTTGATGATCTTTAAGGTCCTTTTCAACCCTAGCCATTCTATGATTCTACAATTAGTTGTTTTTCAAGAAACCACGCATACCCACAAGCAAAAGGCAAAAATATAGTCCTTCTGTGTTACATATATTTTAAATATTTATCATTGAGGAAATAGTAACTTCTCCTTTTATTCTGAATATCTCAAAAAAAAAGAAAAAGCTCCTTAATGGTCTCTCATCTAAAATGATATTTTGTGTTTGCAGTTCCACAAGCTTTGTCCCTGAAAAGCAGATAAAATTCATATCATAATTTTTCTAACACATTATCTTATATCACTAGTGAATGTGATCATAATTGGCTTGTATATACCTTTTTTTCCCCCAAAACGATTCAGCTACTTCATACCACTTTTCTGTAAATGTGTTTTGTCAGTTTTTGTATAAAACATGCATGAAATGGTTATTCAAATTTTCAGAAGGCAATAACTTTCAAATATGTATGATTTAATGAGATGGCTGCAGCTCTGGCATCTTTAGTTTCCTTGCTAAAATAGACGAGCTGCAGTGTTGGATTTCTCCATCTCTGTGTTCCCTGATCCATGAAGTGGCCCCTCAACAATATTAAAGTAGTATTTGAGGTCAGTTGAGCTGAGATAAAGTGGCCTTGAGAAACCTGTTAGTAACTGAACTGTTAAAAGAGATGAAATACTGTGATCTGTGCTCATTCTGTCTTCAGGAAAATGCCTGGGAACCACCCAACATCTGAGTTTTTGTGTTTTTTTCTGATATCAGTTAAACATAATAAAGAGCTATAACTAAACTTTTTGTAGAGGTAGCTGCGTGCAGAGACCTAGGCAAATGCTAGGAAAATCCTTGATCCCTCTATGCACAATGCAAATTACTTTGGACATGGATGTACTTACAGGGACAGGGCTTGGCACTGATAACCAGAGAGGGCTACTATCTTCTGAAAAGTGCCTGGATAAGGACTGCAGGACTAAACATTGGCGGCATTAAATACCCTCCTCAGACTAACATGGTGCTTGGCAGATTAGTCTATAGTCAGTTTATACACAACAGGCATTCATGTAGTTTTTAAAATAACCATATTTTCTAGCAAGAATCACAAGAATGCATCACAACATGATGCTTTTTATTGCTTGAGTGAAAATAATTAATTTTTAGCGCTATTTTTCAAAAATTTGCATTCCTCCTGACTGGAAATTTGGCTAAAATAATTTATAGAAAAAAAAGATGAAAGGTTAACCCCATGTGAGGTTTAGCTTGTGCTTTAAGTTGTTCTGGTCAGCATGATGCAAGATCTGAGTGATAGGGTGCTGTCATAGCCTCTATTGTAGCACCACACCCTTTTCCTTTTCCCTGCCAGTACCAGAGAAGAGGAAGCTAAATCAATGCTGAACTGATAAGCCAGCAAACTGATTTTTACTGCCTGAGAAACACATGTCTGTTGCATCCTGACCACTTCAGATGTTACTGTGAAGGACTGACATGGAGAGCAGTAGTACAGTTGTATTTGGGAAGACTTCTTCCCAAAATAGCCTGTGCACCACCTTACAAAAAAGAAGGAAGATGATAATGAATATTGGTAGAGGAACTCCCATCTTCATTCTTTAATAACCATGTTCTGACACAGGAATTAACCAAAGCAGAATATAATATCTTTATTATTTTCAGAGTTTTTTGCATGGGGTTTTTTGGATTTTTTTTGCCTGCAGCCTAGTAAACATTGCAATATGAGATGAGAGAAAACCTTTAGAAAAGAGTATACAAATCACATAAAATTATTCAATGGGCATTTAATTTAGGGTCACTTGCTCACAGCTAGTGACAGTTCACCTGGGAGAGCTCAATAACTCTTCTTATCTCTGTTGTTCACCTCCAGATTGTCTAGTTGTTCTGGCAGAGGCTTTTAATTCCATGTTGATCATATTTTTGGGGCCTTCATTCATATTATTCCACGTTGTGTGCTGCAAGGCACCATCAGCTTGGAGGCATAGTTAACATCCCAGAAAAATGGCTGTGATTAGCCAAATCAAAGCCTTTCAAAGACATCAGCCATAGACCAGCTGAAATGCTGCAGCTGATGTCGCCCTATTAGAACACTCTCTTCATTTTAATCAGTGGCAAGAAGAGATTATCTTACTTAGTGCACACTGCATATAATGAACTGCTTCTTGCAGACTGAATCTTCAGGAGGTGGGGTTGGGCTGGAAGTTTGTCTGTGGGGATTTTTGTTTGTTTGTTTGTTTTTGCTTGCTTGCTTGTTACTTGCTTCTGTACTCCAGTTCAAATTATAGTAAAACCGCTGATTCTTCTCATCCCAGCTTAATACTGAATGACCTTCAGACACATTCGTTTTACAGAAACATTGCTTTTGTGCTTAGTACATCACAATGCCTGAAGGAGCAAAACCCAAAGAGCTACTCACCATTTCCCAGACGAAGCTGTGGCAGAGAGATTAAGCTCCATGTCTGTTGCACTTGGACTCATTGACCTGCTTACTGGTAGAAATGTGGTTTTGGAAGTAATCTGATATCACAGTTTTGCAGTACCCTGGACCAGGTCTATTAGCCTCTGACAGGGCAGTCCCTTGACAGGACCTTGCAGTTGGTATAAGGGTTGTGAATGCAGCTGGTTGGCACTGATGGCAAAAGGGAAGAAGTTTTTGTTTTGAGAGAACTTTTTAAAATTGAGATGAAACCCAGTTTAGCAAAATAAGTAAAGTTATGTCAGGAAAACAAATTTTACTTCCCTTTAGAAGTTTACTTTTCATTAGATGTCAGAGATCATTCTTGGTCATACTAAGATGAAATTAAAATGAGTTGTCTCTTGTCCTTCTCTCTTTCTCACACGTACTTTCTCTCTACCCACTCCCATTCTTCCTCTTCTCTCTCCCCTATTCCTCTTTCTTTTTCATGCTGCCTCTCTCTCTGTTTCCCATTCCATTTCTTTCTCACACACCCTCTGCCTCTGACCCTGTCTTCCTCCTACTCTGCTTCCCTCCCCACCCCTCAGCCCCAACTCCCTCTCTCTCTCCCTCCCTGACCTGGAAATAGATTTTCTCTGGATGCTTTTCTTCCCCCAGTTTCAAATTCTTGATCACAGGGGTCAATATCTCTCCCTTCCCTCCACTCCCCAAACTTACAAGAAGAAAGCTTACTTTAAAAAAATCCTTCTTGTCTCCCAACCTTTCAAAAACTTGATTTATGTATTTTGTAAGGGAAATCATAAGCAGAATTAGCCATGGTAAAACAAATAAAACAAAAATCCTGGGATATTTAAAAGGAATGCATTGCAATTTTTAATGATGTGACATTCGGGTCTCTGATTTTCTATTCCACTATTCATTATCATTTTGCTTGCCTACAACGAGTTTGCATATGCAGAAAAGTATGTTGCTTTGCAGCAGTGTCTCAGCTGAGACTGGACTATATGAATAGCAGCTAATTTGGATGTTTAGTCCTTGACATCTTGACATTTTATTTCTGCTTCTTGAAGTTTAGTCAATTAAGAATATAGAAAACCCTCTCTTGGATCTCTTTGCTGTGTCCCTGAGTTTATGATATTGATCAAGTCTTATTTGATAAGAAGCTTTTAAATATATATATACACATGAGAATTAAGAACGAAATCCTAATATATACTTAGAATACCAGTAAAAGTGTCTCTTATTTTTAAAATATTTCTTGTGTCTTCAGATCAATCCCTCCTCAATGGAAGATATTTTAGATAGCTCACAAAAAAGTAATTAAAATGAAAAGTCACCTAATAAAGCTGCTTATTTACCCCTTAATTTAAGGTAAATGATATTTATGAAGTAAACAGTTTGGACTTAGCGTGCCTCTTTCTTAGAACAAATTAATCCCTTTCTGTGGGATAATTGCAAACAAGACTGTGTTTAAATGATAGTGTGAGCTCTAAGAAACAAAGCAAAACTCTAGATTCTTGTAAAAATGGCAGGTCTTAGTCTTGCTATTATTGTTGTCCAGAGAATGCCATGAACTAAAAAAACTGTATTCTGCCAGTATATGTAGAAAATTATTTTCTCATTTACAAGCTCTTTGTTTAACTGATGACCCATTTAAAGAAGCTATAATTGACTCTTGTTTAGTTAGACCTGTAGGTGATGCAAGGATAGTCTGTGATTATGTATTTATTTTTTTATTTCCTAATTTTTATGTAAAAATCTTGTGCTTCTTTGCCTTACCAGTCTCCTTCCTTCCTTCCTTCCTTCCTTCCTTCCTCCCTTCCTTTCTTCCTCCCTTCCTTCCTCCCTTCCTTCCTCCCTTCCTTCCTCTCTTCCTCCCTTCCTTCTTTTCTCTGTTAGCCTATGTTAATTTTTACATTTCATACTTCTTTAAATAAATCTTCCTGGCAATGAGCTATGGTTTAGAGGGGAAAATAAAAATATTCACCTTCTATATTTTTCTTTTTTTTACTAAAGAGTATGCAAAAAAAAAAAGAATAAATCATTCTTCAGCTCAATTTTACTCACCGACTACAATGACAGAAAAGTAACATGAAAATATATGTCTTGAACAGTCATTTCTAGCAGATGATGATGTATTAAACCTCCTTCAGTTTTGTCTGAAGTGTAAAGATACCATTATTGTCCTTTACTTGTTTATGACTACTTTAGCCTTGCAACTGAGTATATTGCTTTCTCAGCTGAGTATTCATCTGAGGTTGCTTTGTGGGAATACCAGACAGTCTTCATATTTGCTCCTACTGATGATCTGATTTCAGCTGGTTTCCACAGATTTGACTTGGGATCATTTAACTTCTGCTGAGGAGCTGTAATGAACATTGGGATCTAAGGAACAAGCTGGAGTACGATTAAAGGGAACAAGCTGTTTGGGAAGAACAGAAATACCCCATCTCACTGCTAGGCAGTCCAAAGGGAAAGTGGCCATGAGTCAAAGCATTAGCCAAGTGGCTATCAGAAAACATAGCAGAGGCAGAAAGGGGCCCTTAAGAGCTGGCTGAGAAACACTCCTCTTTCAGCACAAATTTGTAATGTAATCCAGCTCACTCACCACTGTAAAGAATAGCAAGCATGCCCTAGTACATCAGACTGGACACTTCAATGGCTAGTGTATATTGATCCATATTACTCTGCTATAATCTAGGATGGTGTGTAACTGGGATGCTGTTGAGCACTTCACATATGTAACCAGCAACGCATCAGCTATGTCACATGTCTAAGAAAATGCTTTAAATGATCCCTGCCTAATCACAAGCTCCTACCACAGTTTTTCTGGAGATTGGTAATATGCAGTTCCAGATACTTTAAAAATCTTTGCCTGTGGGCAATATGCATTTCTTGACTAAGATGGAACATGGTTGATTATAATGTCAGAAGAAATGGAGTTTCTAAGAGGCCAAGGGAAGGTTAAAAATTAGGGACTGTATAACATAGCAACAGAAAGAAGAAATAGCAGTATATGATGGAAACTCTTTGCTTTCCTTCAGACTTACTGTGAATTTTATGTGTGCATAAGCCGAAACAGGTGGAGAAGGAAAGAAAGGACCTTACTTCAGATGAATGACAGCATTGCAAATGGCCTATGTGAGAAAGAAAATTATGTTCACCCTCACAGCACTAGAAACCTCTCTACAGACACATATATGTACATAGATATACATAGATACACGTATATATAACACTAAACTTTTGAAACTAAATGTGTATAAATTAAAAAATCATATATCTAAAACCTAACTGAATTGCATGCATTTCCTACAGGATTTTTAGTTACTTATACAGTGGTGCTGACATATTACTTTGTTTTATGTGTTATGTGTTCTAGGTTAATTAATCCCATTTTTTTTCCCTGTAAGTTTTATCTTCTTTTCTTCCTCAAGGGCACAGAAGCCCCTAATGTGTAGACTGAGATGAAAAAGGAAGCATTTTATGATATTGGCTGTTAGACAGAAGATACTTCATTAGCTATGCATTGTCTAAGCACTGTTAATCATTAGTAGGAATATTATTCAAATTTTAGCAAGCATGTCCCTTGTTAGTTAAGTGGCCACTTCTCTCTGGCATTTTTACTCAACACAGAGCAGTCTTTCAGTCTGGGTATGTTCTCAGAGCTCTGTGAACTTTGCTGAAAAACAGGTTGATTTATCCCAGCTGAGGTTCATGCATCCAGGTATATTCTCCCACTGACACACTTCACCTCATTTCATATTTGTCCTGTTTGACTCTCTTCCAACAGAAGATAAAGACATCATGAAAGGGAGAAGTCAACAGTTTCAGATCAGGATGCAAAAGATATTCCACATTGATATATACGAGAAATGAAAGTCTTGCTCCTTCTTTCACTTCCTGGACAAGTGCATATCTGAATGATGTGGAAACACCAGTGTAAGGGAAGAGTGGTTTCACACAATGCAAGAGTTCACATTTGGAAATTTAATCTATATAGAAAATACATCTTCTCTTAGGGTGAGATCACTGGGGTTTTTTTGTCTTGAGCTTACAAAAATCGTTCTTATTTAAGTCTGTGGGGCTCAAGAAAACTTTAAAAGTGTGCTGTGCTGTAGCAGCAGTAGAACTTCTGCAGAGTTCATATCCATATGTGCAAAGACGCCCAAAGGTCATGTAAACTTGGCTTCTCGGTAGGTGTGATCTTAGGTCTAACTGTAAAATTGGTTAAGAAAAAATGGGTCAATTGAGAATTCTTCAGTATATTTTAAAAAAATAATCGCATAGTTTTTGATGTTTTTCCAAGAGATCTTGATGTTGCTTCCTAAATTCAGACAGTAAAAATAAAGGACAGGTGAAATTATTTTCAAAAGAAGATGAAATGTTATTTTAAAACAGTATATCTTTCAGGGTAAAAACTCATTCAGATCAGTAGCTGTAGGTCTAGCAAAGAAAACCCTGTCTCTCCTCATGAAATAAAAATTAATATTTTGTGCTGACTAAATAATAGGAAAGAAGAAAAAATCCTACAGTTTATGATCTAGTCTTGTCAGAGATAGAGTACACACGTTCTATACTGTGAAATATTGATTCAAAGTATGAAATAAACTATTCTTTGGATTGAAAGTGGTATAGAAGCACTGTAACAACTAGTTAAAGAAAAATCTCCTAAAAATAGCCTCTATTATTATTTTCACATATACTCAGTGTTGCAAAATCAAGCATAGCTTGTCTGAAGAAAATATTTTGGATTTTACTTTCCAAGCTGTGTTACTATTGCTACGCTGGCTTACATGAACAGGGTTTTCTGTGTACAAGATTAAACCATGCAAACTGTTTCTTAAGTTATTGCTTAACTGATACCTAAGAAATGTATATTAATATGAAGGAGAGATGTGTTATCAAGAATTATTTTTATCTTATCAAATAAAGAAAATTAATTCTGCTTCCTCAAAGTAACCAAGAGGGGTCTTGATTACTTTTATATGTATTTGGGTAATGGAAATGTAAGTGAAAATATGAGAAGTTTAAGGGGAGGACTGGGGGGACGTGACACGCAGGGCTATTAGTTATTTGGTCACTGAACAAACAAACAAGAAAGGAAATTAGGCAGGTTAAACATCAGGAAGAAGAGAGGGATGATGACATTAATGCTGTGCCTATGGGGACGTCTTGCCAGATAGTGTTCATAGCATCTTTAAAACACAGTTTTTGCCCTCAGAAACAAGAAACAATCATAACAAATAGTGGAAAGAAGTGATCTTTGGGTCATGCCTATATGATTTGAGATCAAAATGTTACCCAGTAGAACAATCAAAAAATAACAAGCTATCTTATTTACAGACTACAACAAAGATTTGCAACCATTAGGTGATTTGTTCCATATGTAAGACACTTGATCTGTCTTCCAAACTCACATTGTTGTCATTCTGAATTTACTATTATTTCTACCATAAAAAATATTTCCATATTTTTTAGTAGATACTCTCATATTTTTAGGTTCCCTTCCCTACTACTTTGCAACTTGACAGAACAAGTTATTTATAAAGTGTGCTTTATGTTTTTATCAGAGGTTTCTAATAACTTTCAGATTCATTTGCTTATCATCTAAAAGGTTTACAAGAAGATTAAGATTTTAAAGTTATTTATCCAGTGCTATACGTACTGTTGACAGTTCATATAACAGTGGAATTAAACTCAGAGTCTTTGGTTCTAAAACTAAACAATTCTTTCTTTTGAGCTTAAACATGCTCCTTTATAGCTGTTAGAAACATGGAGTTTTATAGCCTCTAAAAAGCATGAAGATGGTGGATCTCATGAAAAAAACACAGACATTTAGTAAATGTGGTTTTAGTGTATCCTGTCATCAATAAAACAAATGTAAGATCCAGAATGACCAGGTTTTGTCTGGGACAAAGTTAACTTTCTTCACAGTAGCTAGTGTGAAGCTATGTTTTGAATTTGTGCTGAGATGAGGGTTGATAACATCCTGACGTTTAGAGTTGCTGCCAGGACGGTCCAGGACTTTTCAGCTTCTCTGCTCTGCCAGTGTCTGCAGGTACAGGAGAAGCTAGGAGGGATCACAGTCCAATTACTAGCCTAGGATTTGATCTTAGGTTCATGATTGAGACCCAAATTGGCCAATGTTATATGCCATATAATGCACGTCATGCCCAGTATATAGATGAGACTCTGTCTGGAAGCTGTCTCTTTGGGCCAACCCTCTCTGAGAGTCGTCTTCCTCTGTCTGTTGGCTTTCAGACTCTCGGGCTCTTATCTTTTCTGGGATTGCATGTTTGAGACTCTCCCTGCTCCAGGATTGTTAGCCAGGAATAGGCTGAGCCTTGGTCAATAGGTGGTGAGCAGTTTCACTGTGTGTCACGCGTTTGTATATTTGTATATTTGTACATATTGCTATTATTATTATCATTATTGTTATTATTTTAAATTTTATTGCAGTTCTGTTATTAAATTGTTTTTTTCTCAATCCACATCTGTCCTGGGTTAAGCAGAGAGTTAACTTTTTTTTCCTCTTCTTCATAAATAGCTAGCAAGAGGCTGTGTTTTGGATTTATGCTCAGGAGAAAAGCTGATAACTGATTTTTTGTTCTGCTGCCAAGGTCAGCAGACGAGCAAAGAGGCACAGCCGGTTG
>NW_010132978.1:2553-3289 GCF_000699245.1 Pterocles gutturalis | reverse complement strand
CTTAGAATAGCCAATGATTTATTCCATAACATGCACGTCATACCCAGTATATAGGTGAGGACCCTTCTGGGAGATCGCTCTCTTTTGCTTCCCTTGGGCTTCAGATCATCTCGCTTCAGGTGCCTGCATTTGTTCTCCCAAAGCCTTTACCCCCCGACACACACATTCCAGTCAGCTCTCGGTCTGGGATGCTCGAATTGTTATTTCCGTTCCATGAGTTTTGGGACCCTCCCTCTCCGGGCGATTGTTAGCTGGGGCCAGGTCGTCGTTTTCCCCACACTCCGGTCAGCTCTCGGTCTGGGATGCTCGGACTGTTATCTCCACTCCGCGAGTGCCTCCGGGAGCGGTGCACCCCCGTCTGGGGGAATCGTGAGTGTAATTCTGGGATCGTTAGCTGGCAACAGGCTGAGCCTTTGGTCATCAGATGGGGGGGCAGTATCATCACGTATATCAGTATCATCATTCTCTCCCTCCTCTGGGATCATTGGCCAGGAGTGGGCTGGGCCTTTGGTCATTGGGTGGGGGGGGCAATATCACTGTGTGCCACTCATTTGTATATTTGTATATAGTATTATTTTCAATATTATTGTATTTTAGTTATTAAATTGTCCTTATCTCAACCCACGAGTCCTCTTTTCCATTTACTCCTTTAATTCTCTCCCCTATCATTGGGTGGGGGCGGGAACTGTGTGAGCGGGTGTGTGTGGCTTGGCCCCCAGCCCAAGGCTAAACCATC
>NW_010132978.1:0-2525 GCF_000699245.1 Pterocles gutturalis | reverse complement strand
GCCCCAGGAGGCGAAGGGTGAGTAAGCAGCTGTGTGGTGTTCCCTGCTAGCAGAGAGGGTTAAAACCACAACATAGAATGATAAATTTAGATGAATAAAAATATGTAACTGATTTGTAGTAGCTCCATTATCTGAATGAGGGGTTTTGAATTGAAACCTTTAGGATCTCAAAGCTAATACAATGTTTAAATGAGATACCAGGTCACTGGCTTTGAACATTGATTGAGGTATCCTACAGTAATGTAAGCGGAGCATGTCTCCAAGCAAGAAAAACTGGCATTGTTTGAAGAGAGTATCTACAGGAGGAACTAGGAAGGTGGGATGTTGCTTTCCACGGTGTGGTGACCTGGTTCAGGAACGGCACAGCGGCCAACCCCAGGCCGCTTGGGCCATCAGCTCACAGACACCAGTGTGGTGGATGGCAAATGGCGTTTATTGATACATGCACAGGCTTTATATAGCTAGGGTTAACAACATCACTTCCGTCTGCTTACATCACTAACTAAACACTATTGGCTATCCGGAGAGGGGTCCTGTCTTTCCATACAGCACGATATCTTCCGGCCGCCAGGCCCTGACTACCCACATTTCCCCCCTCCCTATGCTAATATAAGTGGTTAAAATACAACAAGCTTAAAGAATGTATATATCGTAATCTTGAAGAAAAACATACCAAATGCGTAACTAAACTAGCTAAAACATTTTGTTCTTATTCAATTCATTATAAAAATCTCAGAATATATATAGATTTCACAAACTTGAATAAAAAACATAAGGCACGCTAGTCAAGAGGTAGCTGGGGGGTAACTACAAGTAACAGAGGTAACAAAGGATAACTAAGGGAAAATTTTTTGGAACAAAAACATTCTTAAAGCAGTTGTCGGTTTTCTACCAACATGATGTTAACCTTCTCTATCCGGCTTTTAGCAAATGACACCAGTCTATTTATTATACAGGGTCCAAAGATCAATGCTATCACAATCATAGCAATTGGCCCTATCAGGGTAGATATTAGGGCGGTCAGCCATGGTGAATGGTTAAACCATGACTCAAACCATCCCTGCTGGGCTTCCCTGTCTCTTTTTCTTTGTGCCAATCTTTCTCTCAACTTGGCCACTGAGTCCCTGACCACTCCAGTGTGATCCGCATAAAAGCAGCACTCCTCTTTCAAGGCGGCACAGAGGCCTCCTTGTTCCATAAATAGGAGGTCTAATCCCCGTCTATTTTGCAAAACAACTTCTGAGAGCGAGGAGAGAGATTGTTCCAGAAAAGTCATGGATTTTTCAATTTTTTGCACATCTTCATCGATGGCGGCCTGTAGTTGGGACAGGCCTCTTTGCTGGGTCACCAAGGAGGTCACTCCCGTGGCTGTGCCGGCTGCTCCCAAACCGAGCAGCATCGCTATCGTTACAGCTGTCAGCATTTCTCTTTTTTGAAGTCTGGCGTCAGTTTCTCCCCAATGATGGTACATCGCTTCTTCCGGATGGTATAGGACCCTGGGAACAATCAAAACTTGTACACAAAGGTCAGCAGAGTGATCAAAAAGTTCAAGAGACACACAGGGGGTTACTCCCGATTGGTGGCAAATCCACATTCCGAACGTAGACGGGATTGCCCATTTATAGGTTCTACTAATCACAACGGTTCTCGCACAGACAGCACTGTTCCAATTTGCCAGCAAGGTATTACCAAAACACATGCCCTGGCCTCTGACTCGGCTCAGGGTGATTCCTTTTCGTGGTGTGTCCCACTTACACTGCGTTGGGCTGCCGTCTGATGAATAATCAAAGAAACATTGAGGGCAATGCCCTCATAGAAAGGGGGATACACATCGTAACATAAACAACAAGAACTCGTAAGATTTGGGTTTGACTGATTCAGCGACGAGAAGGTAGCATCTAACACATCAAGAAATGGTTTGTCAGGCAAGTGGTAGGGGCTCACATTTCGTTGGTTTAAGGAAACTATTTGTTTAGTTGGCAAGGGATTGGTGGGAGCAGGAGTGGAGATCGGTAAGTTCTCTTTTCTTTGCTGGTCATCGTTTTTAATTATAACATTGGGGCCAATCGCTGTACTGCTCTTTACTTCTTGTTTTTTAATAAAGAACAGTCTTCCTCTATCTGAGCCGGATTCCCAGTATCTAACGCCCCAGATTTTGCCAACAGTCCAGCCCAAGTCATTTTCATCGGTTACATTTAGCATAAGGTATAAACACCAATTCCTGGGACCCCCATAGTACAGCGCGAATCCTGGTCTCAGGGAGTCCTTAGGGGGGGTAACGCACCTGTAAGGTCCTCGTTGTACCTGTAGATATTTGTCCGGGCCAGCCGGGTATATATTTCTCCGGCCCAGCCTCTGGTACCCAGTCTGAGGCTATAGTTTCACACCCCCAATAGGCACAGTAGTACTGATTTGGAGCGTTACAGTAGGGTCTACCGGGGTTGGATTTGGGACACATATAGTAACTTGCGACATGTATACAATAGTCTACTGGGGCTAGGTCACAGAGTTTTACCTGGAAGCTA
>NW_010132977.1:0-229 GCF_000699245.1 Pterocles gutturalis | reverse complement strand
CCTGGCACAGGGTGACACCTTTGCTCAGACTGGGGGATGCTCTGGGTTTCACCCCAGGGTGGGGGATGCTTGGGGGATGATGGAGGGAGGTCATACTGGGGGGGGTTTATGCCCCCCTTGGGGGCTGTACCACCACCCCGAGCTCTGGCCGAGGGGGACAGACATAGGTTGTGTCCACCTGGCTTGGTGTCTGTCCCACAGTCCAAGGGTGGGGTGAGGGGGGGGTACA